>NW_028243033.1:0-56522 GCF_964263255.1 Lissotriton vulgaris
ATGGATTTTTTTTTTGGACTCTTCCAAAAATGATTCAAATTGTCATTTGGATCGGGCCTCATGTTGAATAACCACTTTTTAAACCCTCAAAGTGACCAAAATTGCCATTTTTACAGAGTTTTGCTTACTCAAAAGCTTCAAATTTTGACCAATTTCAGGCACAGAAATGACTTTAAACACACTTATTTTAGTGAAAAAGTAATAACTCACATCCAACCGTCATTTAAAGTCAAAAGATTAAATGTTAAATTTCATCAATATTGACCATTTTTTCAATGTTCGACTGGTCCGGGGTCATCGTTTTCATCAGAAAATGGATTTTTTGGACTCTTCCAAAAATGATTCAAATTGTCATTTGGATCGGGCCTCATGTTGAATAACCACTTTTTAACCCTCAAAGTGACCAAAATTGCCATTTTTACAGAGTTTTGCTTACTCAAAAGCTTCAAATTTTGACCAATTTCAGGCACAGAAATGACTTTAAACACACTTATTTTAGTTGAAAAAGTAATAACTCACATCCAACCGTCATTTAAAGTCAAAAGATTAAATGTTAAAATTTCATCAATATTGACCATTTTTTCAATGTTCGACTGGTCCGGGGTCATCGTTTTTCATCAGAAAATGGATTTTTTGGACTCTTCCAAAAATGATTCAAAATGTCATTTGGATCGGGCCTCATGTTGAATAACCACTTTTTAAACCCTCACAGTGACCAAAATTGCCATTTTTACAGAGTTTTGCTTACTCAAAAGCTTCAAATTTTGACCAATTTCAGGCACAGAAATGACTTTAAACACACTTATTTTAGTTGAAAAAGTAATAACTCACATCCAACCGTCATTTAAAGTCAAAAGATTAAATGTTAAAATTTTCATCAATATTGACCATTTTTTCAACGTTCGACTGGTCCGGGTCATCGTTTTTCATCAGAAAATTGATTTTTTGCACTCTACCAAAAATGATTCAGAATGTCATTTGGATCGGGCCTCATGTTGAATAACCACTTTTTAAACCCTCACAGTGACCAAAATTGCCATTTTTACAGAGTTTTGCTTACTCAAAAGCTTCAAATTTTGACCAATTTCAGGCACAGAAATGACTTTAAACACACTTATTTTAGTTGAAAAAGTAATAACTCACATCCAACCGTCATTTAAAGTCAAAAGATTAAATGTTAAAATTTCATCAATATTGACCATTTTTTCAACGTTCGACTGGTCCGGGGTCATCGTTTTTCATCAGAAAATTGATTTTTATGCACTCTACCAAAAATGATTCAGAATGTCATTTGGATCGGGGCCTCATGTTGAATAACCACTTTTTAAACCCTCACAGTGACCAAAATTGCCATTTTTACAGAGTTTTGCTTACTCAAAATCTTCAATTTTGACCAAATTCAGGCAAAGAAATGACTTTAAACACACTTATTTTAGTTGAAAAAGTAATAACTCACATCCAACCGTCATTTAAAGTCAAAAGATTAAATGTTAAAATTTCATCAATATTGACCATTTTTTCAATGTTCGACTGGTCCGGGGTCATCGTTTTTCATCAGAAAATGGATTTTTTGGACTCTTCCAAAAATGATTCAAAATGTCATTTGGATCGGGCCTCATGTTGAATAACCACTTTTTAAACCCTCACAGTGACCAAAATTGCCATTTTTACAGAGTTTTGCTTACTCAAAATCTTCAAATTTGACCAATTTCAGGCACAGAAATTACTTTAAACACACTTATTTTAGTTGAAAAAGTAATAATTCATATCCAACCGTCATTTAAAGTCAAAAGATTAAATGTTAAAATTTCATCAATATTGACCATTTTTTCAACGTTCGACTGGTCCGGGTCATCGTTTTTCATCAGAAAATTGATTTTTTGGACTCTACCAAAAATGATTCAAAATGTCATTTGGATCAGGCCTCATGTTGAATAACCACTTTTTAAACCCTCACAGTGACCAAAATTGCCATTTTTACAGAGATTTGCTTACTCAAAATCTTCGAATTTTTACCAATTTCAGGCACAGAAATGACTTTAAACACACTAATTTTAGTTGAAAAATTAATAACTCACATCCAACCGTCATTTAAAGTCAAAAGATTAAATGTTAAAATTTCATCAATATTGACCATTTTTTCAACGTTCGACTGGTCCGGGGTCATCGTTTTTCATCAGAAAATGGATTTTTTTGGACTCTTCCAAAATGATTCAAAATGTCATTTGGATCGGGCCTCATGTTGAATAACCACTTTTTAAACCCTCACAGTGACCAAAATTGCCATTTTTACAGAGTTTTGCTTACTCATAAGCTTCAAATTTGACCAATTTCAGGCACAGAAATGACTTTAAACACACTTATTTTAGTTGAAAAAGTAATAATTCATATCCAACCGTCATTTAAAGTCAAAAGATTAAATGTTAAAATTTGATCAATATTGACCATTTTTTCAACGTTCGACTGGTCCGGGGTCATCGTTTTTCATCAGAAATTGATTTTTGGACTCTACCAAAAATGATTCAAAATGTCATTTGGATCGGGCCTCATGTTGAATAACCACTTTTTAAACCCTCACAGTGACCAAAATTGCCATTTTTACAGAGTTTTGCTAACTCAAAATCTTCAATTTTGACCAATTTCAGGCACAGAATTGACTTTAAACACACTTATTTTAGTTGAAAAAGTAATAACTCACATCCAACCGTCATTTAAAGTCAAAAGATTAAATGTTTAAAATTTCATCATTATTGACCATTTTTTCAATGTTCGACTGGTCCGGGGTCATCGTTTTTCATCAGAAAATGGATTTTTTGGACTCTTCCAAAAATGATTCAAATTGTCATTTGGATCGGGCCTCATGTTGAATAACCACTTTTTAAACCCTCAAAGTGACCAAAATTGCCATTTTTACAGAGTTTTGCTTACTCAAAAGCTTCAAATTTTGACCAATTTCAGGCACAGAAATGACTTTAAACACACTTATTTTAGTTGAAAAAGTAATAACTCACATCCAACCGTCATTTAAAGTCAAAAGATTAAATGTTAAAATTTCATCAATATTGACCATTTTTTCAATGTTCGACTGGTCCGGGGTCATCGTTTTTCATCAGAAAATGGATTTTTTGGACTCTTCCAAAAATGATTCAAATTGTCATTTGGATCGGGCCTCATGTTGAATAACCACTTTTTAAACCCTCAAAGTGACCAAAATTGCCATTTTTACAGAGTTTTGCTTACTCAAAAGCTTCAAATTTTGACCAATTTCAGGCACAGAAATGACTTTAAACACACTTATTTTAGTTGAAAAAGTAATAACTCACATCCAACCGTCATTTAAAGTCAAAAGATTAAATGTTAAAATTTCATCAATATTGACCATTTTTTCAATGTTCGACTGGTCCGGGGTCATCGTTTTTCATCAGAAAATGGATTTTTTGGACTCTTCCAAAAATGATTCAAAATGTCATTTGGATCGGGCCTCATGTTGAATAACCACTTTTTAAACCCTCACAGTGACCAAAATTGCCATTTTTACAGAGTTTTGCTTACTCAAAAGCTTCAAATTTTGACCAATTTCAGGCACAGAAATGACTTTAAACACACTTATTTTAGTTGAAAAAGTAATAACTCACATCCAACCGTCATTTAAAGTCAAAAGATTAAATGTTAAAATTTCATCAATATTGACCATTTTTTCAACGTTCGACTGGTCCGGGGTCATCGTTTTTCATCAGAAAATTGATTTTTTGCACTCTACCAAAAATGATTCAGAATGTCATTTGGATCGGGCCTCATGTTGAATAACCACTTTTTAAACCCTCACAGTGACCAAAATTGCCATTTTTACAGAGTTTTGCTTACTCAAAAGCTTCAAATTTTGACCAATTTCAGGCACAGAAATGACTTTAAACACACTTATTTTAGTTGAAAAAGTAATAACTCACATCCAACCGTCATTTAAAGTCAAAAGATTAAATGTTAAAATTTCATCAATATTGACCATTTTTTCAACGTTCGACTGGTCCGGGTCATCGTTTTTCATCAGAAAATTGATTTTTTGCACTCTACCAAAAATGATTCAGAATGTCATTTGGATCGGGCCTCATGTTGAATAACCACTTTTTAAACCCTCACAGTGACCAAAATTGCCATTTTTACAGAGTTTTTGCTTACTCAAAATCTTCAATTTTGACCAATTTCAGGCACAGAAATGACTTTAAACACACTTATTTTAGTTGAAAAAGTAATAACTCACATCCAACCGTCATTTAAAGTCAAAAGATTAAATGTTAAATGTCATCAATATTGACCATTTTTTCAATGTTCGACTGGTCCGGGGTCATCGTTTTTCATCAGAAAATTGATTTTTTGGACTCTTCCAAAAATGATTCAAATTGTCATTTGGATCGGGCCTCATGTTGAATAACCACTTTTTAAACCCTCAAAGTGACCAAAATTGCCATTTTTACAGAGTTTTGCTTACTCAAAATCTTCAATTTTGACCAATTTCAGGCAAAGAAATGACTTTAAACACACTTATTTTAGTTGAAAAAGTAATAACTCACATCCAACCGTCATTTAAAGTCAAAAGATTAAATGTTAAAATTTCATCATTATTGACCATTTTTTCAATGTTCGACTGGTCCGGGGTCATCGTTTTTCATCAGAAAATGGATTTTTTGGACTCTTCCAAAAATGATTCAAATTGTCATTTGGATCGGGCCTCATGTTGAATAACCACTTTTTAAACCCTCAAAGTGACCAAAATTGCCATTTTTACAGAGTTTTGCTTACTCAAAAGCTTCAAATTTTGACCAATTTCAGGCACAGAAATGACTTTAAACACACTTATTTTAGTTGAAAAAGTAATAACTCACATCCAACCGTCATTTAAAGTCAAAAGATTAAATGTTAAAATTTCATCAATATTGACCATTTTTTCAATGTTCGACTGGTCCGGGGTCATCGTTTTTCATCAGAAAATGGATTTTTTGGACTCTTCCAAAAATGATTCAAATTGTCATTTGGATCGGGCCTCATGTTGAATAACCACTTTTTAAACCCTCAAAGTGACCAAAATTGCCATTTTTACAGAGTTTTGCTTACTCAAAAGCTTCAAATTTTGACCAATTTTCAGGCACAGAAATGACTTTAAACACACTTATTTTAGTTGAAAAAGTAATAACTCACATCCAACCGTCATTTAAAGTCAAAAGATTAAATGTTAAAATTTCATCAATATTGACCATTTTTTCAATGTTCGACTGGTCCGGGGTCATCGTTTTTCATCAGAAAAATGGATTTTTTGGACTCTTCAAAAATGATTCAAAATGTCATTTGGATCGGGCCTCATGTTGAATAACCACTTTTAAACCCTCACAGTGACCAAAATTGCCATTTTTACAGAGTTTTGCTTACTCAAAAGCTTCAAATTTTGACCAATTTCAGGCACAGAAATGACTTTAAACACACTTATTTTAGTTGAAAAAGTAATAACTCACATCCAACCGTCATTTAAAGTCAAAAGATTAAATGTTAAAATTTCATCAATATTGACCATTTTTTCAACGTTCGACTGGTCCGGGGTCATCGTTTTTCATCAGAAAATTGATTTTTTGCACTCTACCAAAAATGATTCAGAATGTCATTTGGATCGGGCCTCATGTTGAATAACCACTTTTTAAACCCTCACAGTGACCAAAATTGCCATTTTTACAGAGTTTTGCTTACTCAAAAGCTTCAAATTTTGACCAATTTCAGGCACAGAAATGACTTTAAACACACTTATTTTAGTTGAAAAAGTAATAACTCACATCCAACCGTCATTTAAAGTCAAAAGATTAAATGTTAAAATTTCATCAATATTGACCATATTTTTTCAACGTTCGACTGGTCCGGGGTCATCGTTTTTCATCAGAAAATTGATTTTTTGCACTCTACAAAAATGATTCAGAATGTCATTTGGATCGGGCCTCATGTTGAATAACCACTTTTTAAACCCTCACAGTGACCAAAATTGCCATTTTTACAGAGTTTTGCTTACTCAAAATCTTCAATTTTGACCAATTTCAGGCACAGAAATGACTTTAAACACACTTATTTTAGTTGAAAAAGTAATAACTCACATCCAACCGTCATTTAAAGTCAAAAGATTAAATGTTAAAATGTCATCAATATTGACCATTTTTTCAATGTTCGACTGGTCCGGGGTCATCGTTTTTCATCAGAAAATGGATTTTTTGGACTCTTCCAAAAATGATTCAAATTGTCATTTGGATCGGGCCTCATGTTGAATAACCACTTTTTAAACCCTCAAAGTGACCAAAATTGCCATTTTTACAGAGTTTTTGCTTACTCAAAATCTTCAATTTTGACCAATTTCAGGCACAGAAATGACTTTAAACACACTTATTTTAGTTGAAAAAGTAATAACTCACATCCAACCGTCATTTAAAGTCAAAAGATTAAATGTTAAAATTTCATCAATATTGACCATTTTTTCAATGTTCGACTGGTCCGGGGTCATCGTTTTTCATCAGAAAATGGATTTTTTGGACTCTTCCAAAAATGATTCAAATTGTCATTTGGATCGGGCCTCATGTTGAATAACCACTTTTTAAACCCTCAAAGTGACCAAAATTGCCATTTTTACAGAGTTTTGCTTACTCAAAAGCTTCAAATTTTGACCAATTTCAGGCACAGAAATGACTTTAAACACACTTATTTTAGTTGAAAAAGTAATAACTCACATCCAACCGTCATTTAAAGTCAAAAGATTAAATGTTAAAATTTCATCAATATTGACCATTTTTTCAACGTTCGACTGGTCCGGGGTCATCGTTTTTCATCAGAAAATTGATTTTTTGCACTCTACCAAAAATGATTCAGAATGTCATTTGGATCGGGCCTCATGTTGGATAACCACTTTTTAAACCCTCACAGTGACCAAAATTGCCATTTTTACAGAGTTTTGCTCACTCAAAAGCTTCAAATTTTGACCAATTTCAGGCACGGAAATGACTTTAAACACACTTATTTTAGTTGAAAAAGTAATAACTCACATCCAACCGTCATTTAAAGTCAAAAGATTAAATGTTAAAATTTCATCAATATTGACCATTTTTTCAACGTTCGACTGGTCCGGGGTCATCGTTTTTCATCAGAAAATTGATTTTTTGCACTCTACCAAAAATGATTCAGAATGTCATTTGGATCGGGCCTCATGTTGAATAACCACTTTTTAAACCCTCACAGTGACCAAAATTGCCATTTTTACAGAGTTTTGCTTACTCAAAATCTTCAATTTTGACCAATTTCAGGCAAAGAAATGACTTTAAACACACTTATTTTAGTTGAAAAAGTAATAACTCACAACCAACCGTCATTTAAAGTCAAAAGATTAAATGTTAAAATTTTATCAATATTGACCATTTTTTCAATGTTCGACTGGTCCGGGGTCATCGTTTTTCATCAGAAAATGGATTTTTTGGACTCTTCCAAAAATGATTCAAAATGTCATTTGGATCGGGCCTCATGTTGAATAACCACTTTTTAAACCCTCACAGTGACCAAAATTGCCATTTTTACAGAGTTTTGCTTACTCAAAATCTTCAAATTTGACCAATTTCAGGCACAGAAATGACTTTAAACACACTTATTTTAGTTGAAAAAGTAATAATTCATATCCAACCGTCATTTAAAGTCAAAAGATTAAATGTTAAAATTTCATCAATATTGACCATTTTTTCAACGTTCGACTGGTCGGGTCATCGTTTTTCATCAGAAAATTGATTTTTTGGACTCTACCAAAAATGATTCAAAATGTCATTTGGATCAGGCCTCATGTTGAATAACCACTTTTTAAACCCTCACAGTGACCAAAATTGCCATTTTACAGAGATTTGCTTACTCAAAATCTTCGAATTTTTACCAATTTCAGGCACAGAAATGACTTTAAACACACTAATTTTAGTTGAAAAATTAATAACTCACATCCAACCGTCATTTAAAGTCAAAAGATTAAATGTTAAAATTTCATCAATATTGACCATTTTTTCAACGTTCGACTGGTCCGGGGTCATCGTTTTTCATCAGAAAATGGATTTTTTGGACTCTTCCAAAAATGATTCAAAATGTCATTTGGATCGGGCCTCATGTTGAATAACCACTTTTTAAACCCTCACAGTGACCAAAATTGCCATTTTTACAGAGTTTTGCTTACTCAAAAGCTTCAAATTTTGACCAATTTCAGGCACAGAAATGACTTTAAACACACTTATTTTAGTTGAAAAAGTAATAACTCACATCCAACCGTCATTTAAAGTCAAAAGATTAAATGTTAAAATTTCATCAATATTGACCATTTTTTCAACGTTCGACTGGTCCGGGGTCATCGTTTTTCATCAGAAAATTGATTTTTGCACTCTACCAAAAATGATTCAGAATGTCATTTGGATCGGGCCTCATGTTGAATAACCACTTTTTAAACCCTCACAGTGACCAAAATTGCCATTTTTACAGAGTTTTGCTTACTCATAAGCTTCAAATTTGACCAATTTCAGGCACAGAAATGACTTTAAACACACTTATTTTAGTTGAAAAAGTAATAATTCATATCCAACCGTCATTTAAAGTCAAAAGATTAAATGTTAAAATTTCATCAATATTGACCATTTTTTCAACGTTCGACTGGTCCGGGGTCATCGTTTTTCATCAGAAAATTGATTTTTTGCACTCTACCAAAAATGATTCAGAATGTCATTTGGATCGGGCCTCATGTTGAATAACCACTTTTTAAACCCTCACAGTGACCAAAATTGCCATTTTTACAGAGTTTTGCTTACTCAAAATCTTCAATTTTGACCAATTTCAGGCACAGAAATGACTTTAAACACACTTATTTTAGTTGAAAAAGTAATAACTCACATCCAACCGTCATTTAAAGTCAAAAGATTAAATGTTAAAATTTCATCAATATTGACCATTTTTTCAATGTTCGACTGGTCCGGGGTCATCGTTTTTCATCAGAAAATGGATTTTTTGGACTCTTCCAAAAATGATTCAAATTGTCATTTGGATCGGGCCTCATGTTGAATAACCACTTTTTAAACCCTCAAAGTGACCAAAATTGCCATTTTTACAGAGTTTTGCTTACTCAAAATCTTCAATTTTGACCAATTTCAGGCACAGAAATGACTTTAAACACACTTATTTTAGTTGAAAAAGTAATAACTCACATCCAACCGTCATTTAAAGTCAAAAGATTAAATGTTAAAATTTCATCAATATTGACCATTTTTTCAATGTTCGACTGGTCCGGGGTCATCGTTTTTCATCAGAAAATGGATTTTTTGGACTCTTCCAAAAATGATTCAAATTGTCATTTGGATCGGGCCTCATGTTGAATAACCACTTTTTAAACC
This sequence comes from Lissotriton vulgaris, assembly GCF_964263255.1. Classification (NCBI taxonomy): domain Eukaryota; kingdom Metazoa; phylum Chordata; class Amphibia; order Caudata; family Salamandridae; genus Lissotriton; species Lissotriton vulgaris. The sequence continues at coordinate 9,426 of NW_028243033.1, forward strand.
CTCAAAGTGACCAAAATTGCCATTTTTACAGAGTTTTGCTTACTCAAAAGCTTCAAATTTTGACCAATTTCAGGCACAGAAATGACTTTAAACACACTTATTTTAGTTGAAAAAGTAATAACTCACATCCAACCGTCATTTAAAGTCAAAAGATTAAATGTTAAAATTTCATCAATATTGACCATTTTTTCAACGTTCGACTGGTCCGGGGTCATCGTTTTTCATCAGAAAATTGATTTTTTGCACTCTACCAAAAATGATTCAGAATGTCATTTGGATCGGGCCTCATGTTGGATAACCACTTTTTAAACCCTCACAGTGACCAAAATTGCCATTTTTACAGAGTTTTGCTCACTCAAAAGCTTCAAATTTTGACCAATTTCAGGCACGGAAATGACTTTAAACACACTTATTTTAGTTGAAAAAGTAATAACTCACATCCAACCGTCATTTAAAGTCAAAAGATTAAATGTTAAAATTTCATCAATATTGACCATTTTTTCAAACGTTCGACTGGTCCGGGGTCATCGTTTTTCATCAGAAAATTGATTTTTTGCACTCTACCAAAAATGATTCAGAATGTCATTTGGATCGGGCCTCATGTTGAATAACCACTTTTTAAACCCTCACAGTGACCAAAATTGCCATTTTTACAGAGTTTTGCTTACTCAAAATCTTCAATTTTGACCAATTTCAGGCAAAGAAATGACTTTAAACACACTTATTTTAGTTGAAAAAGTAATAACTCACAACCAACCGTCATTTAAAGTCAAAAGATTAAATGTTAAAATTTTATCAATATTGACCATTTTTTCAATGTTCGACTGGTCCGGGGTCATCGTTTTTCATCAGAAAATGGATTTTTTGGACTCTTCCAAAAATGATTCAAAATGTCATTTGGATCGGGCCTCATGTTGAATAACCACTTTTTAAACCCTCACAGTGACCAAAATTGCCATTTTTACAGAGTTTTGCTTACTCAAAATCTTCAAATTTGACCAATTTCAGGCACAGAAATGACTTTAAACACACTTATTTTAGTTGAAAAAGTAATAATTCATATCCAACCGTCATTTAAAGTCAAAAGATTAAATGTTAAAATTTCATCAATATTGACCATTTTTTCAACGTTCGACTGGTCCGGGTCATCGTTTTTCATCAGAAAATTGATTTTTTGGACTCTACCAAAAATGATTCAAAATGTCATTTGGATCAGGCCTCATGTTGAATAACCACTTTTTAAACCCTCACAGTGACCAAAATTGCCATTTTTACAGAGATTTGCTTACTCAAAATCTTCGAATTTTTACCAATTTCAGGCACAGAAATGACTTTAAACACACTAATTTTAGTTGAAAAATTAATAACTCACATCCAACCGTCATTTAAAGTCAAAAGATTAAATGTTAAAATTTCATCAATATTGACCATTTTTTCAACGTTCGACTGGTCCGGGGTCATCGTTTTTCATCAGAAAATGGATTTTTTGGACTCTTCCAAAAATGATTCAAAATGTCATTTGGATCGGGCCTCATGTTGAATAACCACTTTTTAAACCCTCACAGTGACCAAAATTGCCATTTTTACAGAGTTTTGCTTACTCATAAGCTTCAAATTTGACCAATTTCAGGCACAGAAATGACTTTAAACACACTTATTTTAGTTGAAAAAGTAATAATTCATATCCAACCGTCATTTAAAGTCAAGATTAAATGTTAAAATTTCATCAATATTGACCATTTTTTCAACGTTCGACTGGTCCGGGGTCATCGTTTTTCATCAGAAAATTGATTTTTTGGACTCTACCAAAAATGATTCAAAATGTCATTTGGATCGGGCCTCATGTTGAATAACCACTTTTTAAACCCTCACAGTGACCAAAATTGCCATTTTTACAGAGTTTTGCTTACTCAAAATCTTCAATTTTGACCAATTTCAGGCACAGAAATGACTTTAAACACACTTATTTTAGTTGAAAAAGTAATAACTCACATCCAACCGTCATTTAAAGTCAAAAGATTAAATGTTAAAATTTCATCAATATTGACCATTTTCTCAATGTTCGACTGGTCCGGGGTCATCGTTTTTCATCAGAAAATGGATTTTTTGGACTCTTCCAAAAATGATTCAAATTGTCATTTGGATCGGGCCTCATGTTGAATAACCACTTTTTAAACCCTCAAAGTGACCAAAATTGCCATTTTTACAGAGTTTTGCTTACTCAAAAGCTTCAAATTTTGACCAATTTCAGGCACAGAAATGACTTTAAACACACTTATTTTAGTTGAAAAAGTAATAATTCATATCCAACCGTCATTTAAAGTCAAAAGATTAAATGTTAAAATTTCAGCAATATTGACCATTTTTTCAACGTTCGACTGGTCCGGGGTCATCGTTTTTCATCAGAAAATTGATTTTTTGCACTCTACCAAAAATGATTCAGAATGTCATTTGGATCGGGCCTCATGTTGAATAACCACTTTTTAAACCCTCACAGTGACCAAAATTGCCATTTTTACAGAGTTTTGCTTACTCAAAATCTTCAATTTTGACCAATTTCAGGCACAGAAATGACTTTAAACACACTTATTTTAGTTGAAAAAGTAATAACTCACATCCAACCGTCATTTAAAGTCAAAAGATTAAATGTTAAAATGTCATCAATATTGACCATTTTTTCAATGTTCGACTGGTCCGGGGTCATCGTTTTTCATCAGAAAATGGATTTTTTGGACTCTTCCAAAAATGATTCAAATTGTCATTTGGATCGGGCCTCATGTTGAATAACCACTTTTTAAACCCTCAAAGTGACCAAAATTGCCATTTTTACAGAGTTTTGCTTACTCAAAAGCTTCAAATTTTGACCAATTTCAGGCACAGAAATGACTTTAAACATACTTATTTTAGTTGAAAAAGTAATAACTCACATCCAACCGTCATTTAAAGTCAAAAGATTAAATGTTAAAATTTCATCAATATTGACCATTTTTTCAATGTTCGACTGGTCCGGGGTCATCGTTTTTCATCAGAAAATGGATTTTTTGGACTCTTCCAAAAATGATTCAAAATGTCATTTGGATCGGGCCTCATGTTGAATAACCACTTTTTAAACCCTCACAGTGACCAAAATTGCCATTTTTACAGAGTTTTGCTTACTCAAAAGCTTCAAATTTTGACAAATTTCAGGCACAGAAATGACTTTAAACACACTTATTTTAGTTGAAAAAGTAATAACTCACATCCAACCGTCATTTAAAGTCAAAAGATTAAATGTTAAAATTTCATCAATATTGACCAATTTTTCAACGTTCGACTGGTCCGGGGTCATCGTTTTTCATCAGAAAATTGATTTTTTGCACTCTACCAAAAATGATTCAGAATGTCATTTGGATCGGGCCTCATGTTGAATAACCACTTTTTAAACCCTCACAGTGACCAAAATTGCCATTTTTACAGAGTTTTGCTTACTCAAAAGCTTCAAATTTTGACCAATTTCAGGCACAGAAATGACTTTAAACACACTTATTTTAGTTGAAAAAGTAATAACTCACATCCAACCGTCATTTAAAGTCAAAAGATTAAATGTTAAAATTTCATCAATATTGACCATTTTTTCAACGTTCGACTGGTCCGGGGTCATCGTTTTTCATCAGAAAATTGATTTTTTGCACTCTACCAAAAATGATTCAGAATGTCATTTGGATCGGGCCTCATGTTGAATAACCACTTTTTAAACCCTCACAGTGACCAAAATTGCCATTTTTACAGAGTTTTGCTTACTCAAAATCTTCAATTTTGACCAAATTCAGGCAAAGAAATGACTTTAAACACACTTATTTTAGTTGAAAAAGTAATAACTCACATCCAACCGTCATTTAAAGTCAAAAGATTAAATGTTAAAATTTCATCAATATTGACCATTTTTTCAATGTTCGACTGGTCCGGGGTCATCGTTTTTCATCAGAAAATGGATTTTTTGGACTCTTCCAAAAATGATTCAAAATGTCATTTGGATCGGGCCTCATGTTGAATAACCACTTTTTAAACCCTCACAGTGACCAAAATTGCCATTTTTATAGAGATTTGCTTACTCAAAATCTTCGAATTTTGACCAATTTCAGGCACAGAAATTACTTTAAACACACTTATTTTAGTTGAAAAATTAATAACTCACATCCAACCGTCATTTAAAGTCAAAAGATTAAATGTTAAAATTTCATCAATATTGACCATTTTTTCAACGTTCGACTGGTCCGGGGTCATCGTTTTTCATCAGAAAATGGATTTTTTGGACTCTTCCAAAAATGATTCAAAATGTCATTTGGATCGGGCCTCATGTTGAATAACCACTTTTTAAACACTCACAGTGACCAAAATTGCCATTTTTACAGAGTTTTGCTTACTCATAAGCTTCAAATTTGACCAATTTCAGGCACAGAAATGACTTTAAACACACTTATTTTAGTTGAAAAAGTAATAATTCATATCCAACCGTCATTTAAAGTCAAAAGATTAAATGTTAAAATTTCATCAATATTGACCATTTTTTCAACTTTCGACTGGTCCGGGGTCATCGTTTTTCATCAGAAAATTGATTTTTTGGACTCTACCAAAAATGATTCAAAATGTCATTTGGATCGGGCCTCATGTTGAATAACCACTTTTTAAACCCTCACAGTGACCAAAATTGCCATTTTTACAGAGTTTTGCTTACTCAAAATCTTCAATTTTGACCAATTTCAGGCACAGAAATGACTTTAAACACACTTATTTTAGTTGAAAAAGTAATAACTCACATCCAACCGTCATTTAAAGTCAAAAGATTAAATGTTAAAATTTCATCATTATTGACCATTTTTTCAATGTTCGACTGGTCCGGGGTCATCGTTTTTCATCAGAAAATGGATTTTTTGGACTCTTCCAAAAATGATTCAAATTGTCATTTGGATCGGGCCTCATGTTGAATAACCACTTTTTAAACCCTCAAAGTGACCAAAATTGCCATTTTTACAGAGTTTTGCTTACTCAAAAGCTTCAAATTTTGACCAATTTCAGGCACAGAAATGACTTTAAACACACTTATTTTAGTTGAAAAAGTAATAATTCATATCCAACCGTCATTTAAAGTCAAAAGATTAAATGTTAAAATTTCAGCAATATTGACCATTTTTTCAACGTTCGACTGGTCCGGGGTCATCGTTTTTCATCAGAAAATTGATTTTTTGCACTCTACCAAAAATGATTCAGAATGTCATTTGGATCGGGCCTCATGTTGAATAACCACTTTTTAAACCCTCACAGTGACCAAAATTGCCATTTTTACAGAGTTTTGCTTACTCAAAATCTTCAATTTTGACCAATTTCAGGCACAGAAATGACTTTAAACACACTTATTTTAGTTGAAAAAGTAATAACTCACATCCAACCGTCATTTAAAGTCAAAAGATTAAATGTTAAAATTTCATCAATATTGACCATTTTTTCAATGTTCGACTGGTCCGGGGTCATCGTTTTTCATCAGAAAATGGATTTTTTGGACTCTTCCAAAAATGATTCAAATTGTCATTTGGATCGGGCCTCATGTTGAATAACCACTTTTTAAACCCTCAAAGTGACCAAAATTGCCATTTTTACAGAGTTTTGCTTACTCAAAATCTTCAATTTTGACCAATTTCAGGCACAGAAATGACTTTAAACACACTTATTTTAGTTGAAAAAGTAATAACTCACATCCAACCGTCATTTAAAGTCAAAAGATTAAATGTTAAAATTTCATCAATATTGACCATTTTTTCAATGTTCGACTGGTCCGGGGTCATCGTTTTTCATCAGAAAATGGATTTTTTGGACTCTTCCAAAAATGATTCAAATTGTCATTTGGATCGGGCCTCATGTTGAATAACCACTTTTTAAACCCTCAAAGTGACCAAAATTGCCATTTTTACAGAGTTTTGATTACTCAAAAGCTTCAAATTTTGACCAATTTCAGGCACAGAAATGACTTTAAACACACTTATTTTAGTTGAAAAAGTAATAACTCACATCCAACCGTCATTTAAAGTCAAAAGATTAAATGTTAAAATTTCATCAATATTGACCATTTTTTCAACGTTCGACTGGTCCGGGGTCATCGTTTTTCATCAGAAAATTGATTTTTTGCACTCTACCAAAAATGATTCAGAATGTCATTTGGATCGGGCCTCATGTTGGATAACCACTTTTTAAACCCTCACAGTGACCAAAATTGCCATTTTTACAGAGTTTTGCTCACTCAAAAGCTTCAAATTTTGACCAATTTCAGGCACAGAAATGACTTTAAACTCACTTATTTTAGTTGAAAAAGTAATAACTCACATCCAACCGTCATTTAAAGTCAAAAGATTAAATGTTAAAATTTCATCAATATTGACCATTTTTTCAATGTTCGACTGGTCCGGGGTCATCGTTTTTCATCAGAAAATGGATTTTTTGGACTCTTCCAAAAATGATTCAAAATGTCATTTGGATCGGACCTCATGTTGAATAACCACTTTTTAAACCCTCACAGTGACCAAAATTGCCATTTTTACAGACTTTTGCTTACTCAAAAGCTTCAAATTTTGACCAATTTCAGGCACAGAAATGACTTTAAACACACTTATTTTAGTTGAAAAAGTAATAACTCACATCCAACCGTCATTTAAAGTCAAAAGATTAAATGTTAAAATTTCATCAATATTGACCATTTTTTCAACGTTCGACTGGTCCGGGGTCATCGTTTTTCATCAGAAAATTGATTTTTTGCACTCTACCAAAAATGATTCAGAATGTCATTTGGATCGGGCCTCATGTTGAATAACCACTTTTTAAACCCTCACAGTGACCAAAATTGCCATTTTTACAGAGTTTTGCTTACTCAAAATCTTCAATTTTGACCAATTTCAGGCAAAGAAATGACTTTAAACACACTTATTTTAGTTGAAAAAGTAATAACTCACAACCAACCGTCATTTAAAGTCAAAAGATTAAATGTTAAAATTTCATCAATATTGACCATTTTTTCAATGTTCGACTGGTCCGGGGTCATCGTTTTTCATCTGAAAATGGATTTTTTGGACTCTTCCAAAAATGATTCAAAATGTCATTTGGATCGGGCCTCATGTTGAATAACCACTTTTTAAACCCTCACAGTGACCAAAATTGCCATTTTTACAGAGTTTTGCTTACTCAAAATCTTCAAATTTGACCAATTTCAGGCACAGAAATGACTTTAAACACACTTATTTTAGTTGAAAAAGTAATAATTCATATCCAACCGTCATTTAAAGTCAAAAGATTAAATGTTAAAATTTCATCAATATTGACCATTTTTTCAACGTTCGACTGGTCCGGGTCATCGTTTTTCATCAGAAAATTGATTTTTTGGACACTTCCAAAAATGATTCAAAATGTCATTTGGATCAGGCCTCATGTTGAATAACCACTTTTTAAACCCTCACAGTGACCAAAATTGCCATTTTTACAGAGATTTGCTTACTCAAAATCTTCGAATTTTTACCAATTTCAGGCACAGAAATGACTTTAAACACACTAATTTTAGTTGAAAAATTAATAACTCACATCCAACCGTCATTTAAAGTCAAAAGATTAAATGTTAAAATTTCATCAATATTGACCATTTTTTCAACGTTCGACTGGTCCGGGGTCATCGTTTTTCATCAGAAAATGGATTTTTTGGACTCTTCCAAAAATGATTCAAAATGTCATTTGGATCGGGCCTCATGTTGAATAACCACTTTTTAAACCCTCACAGTGACCAAAATTGCCATTTTTACAGAGTTTTGCTTACTCATAAGCTTCAAATTTGACCAATTTCAGGCACAGAAATGACTTTAAACACACTTATTTTAGTTGAAAAAGTAATAATTCATATCCAACCGTCATTTAAAGTCAAGATTAAATGTTAAAATTTCATCAATATTGACCATTTTTTCAACGTTCGACTGGTCCGGGGTCATCGTTTTTCATCAGAAAATTGATTTTTTGGACTCTACCAAAAATGATTCAAAATGTCATTTGGATCGGGCCTCATGTTGAATAACCACTTTTTAAACCCTCACAGTGACCAAAATTGCCATTTTTACAGAGTTTTGCTTACTCAAAATCTTCAATTTTGACCAATTTCAGGCACAGAAATGACTTTAAACACACTTATTTTAGTTGAAAAAGTAATAACTCACATCCAACCGTCATTTAAAGTCAAAAGATTAAATGTTAAAATTTCATCAATATTGACCATTTTTTCAATGTTCGACTGGTCCGGAGTCATCGTTTTTCATCAGAAAATGGATTTTTTGGACTCTTCCAAAAATGATTCAAATTGTCATTTGGATCGGGCCTCATGTTGAATAACCACTTTTTAAACCCTCACAGTGACCAAAATTGCCATTTTTACAGAGTTTTGCTTACTCAAAAGCTTCAAATTTTGACCAATTTCAGGCACAGAAATGACTTTAAACACACTTATTTTAGTTGAAAAAGTAATAACTCACATCCAACCGTCATTTAAAGTCAAAAGATTAAATGTTAAAATTTCATCAATATTGACCATTTTTTCAACATTCGACTGGTCCGGGGTCATCGTTTTTCATCAGAAAATTGATTTTTTGCACTCTACCAAAAATGATTCAGAATGTCATTTGGATCGGGCCTCATGTTGAATAACCACTTTTTAAACCCTCACAGTGACCAAAATTGCCATTTTTACAGAGTTTTGCTTACTCAAAATTTTCAATTTTGACCAATTTCAGGCAAAGAAATGACTTTAAACACACCTATTTTAGTTGAAAAAGTAATAACTCACATCCAACCGTCATTTAAAGTCAAAAGATTAAATGTTAAAATTTCATCAATATTGACCATTTTTTCAATGTTCGACTGGTCCGGGGTCATCGTTTTTCATCAGAAAATGGATTTTTTGGACTCTTCCAAAAATGATTCAAAATGTCATTTGGATCGGGCCTCATGTTGAATAACCACTTTTTAAACCCTCACAGTGACCAAAATTGCCATTTTTACAGAGTTTTGCTTAAAAAAAAATCTTCAAATTTGACCAATTTCAGGCACAGAAATTACTTTAAACACACTTATTTTAGTTGAAAAAGTAATAATTCATATCCAGCCGTCATTTAAAGTCAAAAGATTAAATGTTAAAATTTCATCAATATTGACCATTTTTTCAACGTTCGACTGGTCCGGGGTCATCGTTTTTCATCAGAAAATTGATTTTTTGGACTCTACCAAAAATGATTCAAAATGTCATTTGGATCGGGCCTCATGTTGAATAACCACTTTTTAAACCCTCACAGTGACCAAAATTGCCATTTTTACAGAGTTTTGCTTACTCAAAATCTTCAATTTTGACCAATTTCAGGCACAGAAATGACTTTAAACACACTTATTTTAGTTGAAAAAGTAATAACTCACATCCAACCGTCATTTAAAGTCAAAAGATTAAATGTTAAAATTTCATCATTATTGACCATTTTTTCAATGTTCGACTGGTCCGGGGTCATCGTTTTTCATCAGAAAATGGATTTTTTGGACTCTTCCAAAAATGATTCAAATTGTCATTTGGATCGGGCCTCATGTTGAATAACCACTTTTTAAACCCTCAAAGTGACCAAAATTGCCATTTTTACAGAGTTTTGCTTACTCAAAAGCTTCAAATTTTGACCAATTTCAGGCACAGAAATGACTTTAAACACACTTATTTTAGTTGAAAAAGTAATAACTCACATCCAACCGTCATTTAAAGTCAAAAGATTAAATGTTAAAATTTCATCAATATTGACCATTTTTTCAACGTTCGACTGGTCCGGGGTCATCGTTTTTCATCAGAAAATTGATTTTTTGCACTCTACCAAAAATGATTCAGAATGTCATTTGGATCGGGCCTCATGTTGAATAACCACTTTTTAAACCCTCACAGTGACCAAAATTGCCATTTTTACAGAGTTTTGCTTACTCAAAAGCTTCAAATTTTGACCAATTTCAGGCACAGAAATGACTTTAAACACACTTATTTTAGTTGAAAAAGTAATAACTCACATCCAACCGTCATTTAAAGTCAAAAGATTAAATGTTAAAATTTCATCAATATTGACCATTTTTTCAATGTTCGACTGGTCCGGGGTCATCGTTTTTCATCAGAAAATGGGTTTTTTGGACTCTTCCAAAAATGATTCAAAATGTCATTTGGATCGGGCCTCATGTTGAATAACCACTTTTTAAACCCTCACAGTGACCAAAATTGCCATTTTTACAGAGTTTTGCTTACTCAAAAGCTTCAAATTTTGACCAATTTCAGGCACAGAAATGACTTTAAACACACTTATTTTAGTTGAAAAAGTAATAACTCACATCCAACCGTCATTTAAAGTCAAAAGATTAAATGTTAAAATTTCATCAATATTGACCATTTTTTCAACGTTCGACTGGTCCGGGGTCATCGTTTTTCATCAGAAAATTGATTTTTTGCACTCTACCAAAAATGATTCAGAATGTCATTTGGATCGGGCCTCATGTTGAATAACCACTTTTTAAACCCTCACAGTGACCAAAATTGCCATTTTTACAGAGTTTTGCTTACTCAAAAGCTTCAAATTTTGACCAATTTCAGGCACAGAAATGACTTTAAACACACTTATTTTAGTTGAAAAAGTAATAACTCACATCCAACCGTCATTTAAAGTCAAAAGATTAAATGTTAAAATTTCATCAATATTGACCATTTTGTCAACGTTCGACTGGTCCGGGGTCATCGTTTTTCATCAGAAAATTGATTTTTTGCACTCTACCAAAAATGATTCAGAATGTCATTTGGATCGGGCCTCATGTTGAATAACCACTTTTTAAACCCTCACAGTGACCAAAATTGCCATTTTTACAGAGTTTTGCTTACTCAAAATCTTCAATTTTGACCAATTTCAGGCACAGAAATGACTTTAAACACACTTATTTTAGTTGAAAAAGTAATAACTCACATCCAACCGTCATTTAAAGTCAAAAGATTAAATGTTAAAATTTCATCAATATTGACCATTTTTTCAATGTTCGACTGGTCCGGGGTCATCGTTTTTCATCAGAAAATGGATTTTTTGGACTCTTCCAAAAATGATTCAAATTGTCATTTGGATCGGGCCTCATGTTGAATAACCACTTTTTAAACCCTCAAAGTGACCAAAATTGCCATTTTTACAGAGTTTTGCTTACTCAAAAGCTTCAAATTTTGACCAATTTCAGGCACAGAAATGACTTTAAACACACTTATTTTAGTTGAAAAAGTAATAACTCACATCCAACCGTCATTTAAAGTCAAAAGATTAAATGTTAAAATTTCATCAATATTGACCATTTTTTCAACGTTCGACTGGTCCGGGGTCATCGTTTTTCATCAGAAAATTGATTTTTTGCACTCTACCAAAAATGATTCAGAATGTCATTTGGATCGGGCCTCATGTTGAATAACCACTTTTTAAACCCTCACAGTGACCAAAATTGCCATTTTTACAGAGTTTTGCTTACTCAAAAGCTTCAAATTTTGACCAATTTCAGGCACAGAAATGACTTTAAACACACTTATTTTAGTTGAAAAAGTAATAACTCACATCCAACCGTCATTTAAAGTCAAAAGATTAAATGTTAAAATTTCATCAATATTGACCATTTTTTTAATGTTCGACTGGTCCGGGGTCATCGTTTTTCATCAGAAAATGGATTTTTTGGACTCTTGCAAAAATGATTCAAAATGTCATTTGGATCGGGCCTCATGTTGAATAACCACTTTTTAAACCCTCACAGTGACCAAAATTGCCATTTTTACAGAGTTTTGCTTACTCAAAAGCTTCAAATTTTGACCAATTTCAGGCACAGAAATGACTTTAAACACACTTATTTTAGTTGAAAAAGTAATAACTCACATCCAACCGTCATTTAAAGTCAAAAGATTAAATGTTAAAATTTCATCAATATTGACCATTTTTTCAACGTTCGACTGGTCCGGGGTCATCGTTTTTCATCAGAAAATTGATTTTTTGCACTCTACCAAAAATGATTCAGAATGTCATTTGGATCGGGCCTCATGTTGAATAACCACTTTTTAAACCCTCACAGTGACCAAAATTGCCATTTTTACAGAGTTTTGCTTACTCAAAAGCTTCAAATTTTGACCAATTTCAGGCACAGAAATGACTTTAAACACACTTATTTTAGTTGAAAAAGTAATAACTCACATCCAACCGTCATTTAAAGTCAAAAGATTAAATGTTAAAATTTCATCAATATTGACCATTTTGTCAACGTTCGACTGGTCGAGGGTCATCGTTTTTCATCAGAAAATTGATTTTTTGCACTCTACCAAAAATGATTCAGAATGTCATTTGGATCGGGCCTCATGTTGAATAACCACTTTTTAAACCCTCACAGTGACCAAAATTGCCATTTTTACAGAGTTTTGCTTACTCAAAATCTTCAATTTTGACCAATTTCAGGCAAAGAAATGACTTTAAACACACTTATTTTAGTTGAAAAAGTAATAACTCACATCCAAACGTCATTTAAAGTCAAAAGATTAAATGTTAAAATTTCATCAATATTGACCATTTTTTCAACGTTCGACTGGTCCGGGGTCATCGTTTTTCATCAGAAAATTGACTTTTTGCACTCTACCAAAAATGATTCAGAATGTCATTTGGATCGGGCCTCATGTTGAATAACCACTTTTTAAACCCTCACAGTGACCAAAATTGCCATTTTTACAGAGTTTTGCTTACTCAAAAGCTTCAAATTTTGACCAATTTCAGGCACAGAAATGACTTTAAACACACTTATTTTAGTTGAAAAAGTAATAACTCACATCCAACCGTCATTTAAAGTCAAAAGATTAAATGTTAAAATTTCATCAATATTGACCATTTTTTCAACGTTCGACTGGTCCGGGGTCATCGTTTTTCATCAGAAAATTGATTTTTTGCACTCTACCAAAAATGATTCAGAATGTCATTTGGATCGGGCCTCATGTTGAATAACCACTTTTTAAACCCTCACAGTGACCAAAATTGCCATTTTTACAGAGTTTTGCTTACTCAAAAGCTTCAAATTTTGACCAATTTCAGGCACAGAAATGACTTTAAACACACTTATTTTAGTTGAAAAAGTAATAACTCACATCCAACCGTCATTTAAAGTCAAAAGATTAAATGTTAAAATTTCATCAATATTGACTATTTTTTCAACGTTCGACTGGTCCGGGGTCATCGTTTTTCATCAGAAAATTGATTTTTTGCACTCTACCAAAAATGATTCAGAATGTCATTTGGATCGGGCCTCATGTTGAATAACCACTTTTTAAACCCTCACAGTGACCAAAATTGCCATTTTTACAGAGTTTTGCTTACTCAAAATCTTCAATTTTGACCAATTTCAGGCAAAGAAATGACTTTAAACACACCTATTTTAGTTGAAAAAGTAATAACTCACATCCAACCGTCATTTAAAGTCAAAAGATTAAATGTTAAAATTTCATCAATATTGACCATTTTTTCAATGTTCGACTGGTCCGGGGTCATCGTTTTTCATCAGAAAATGGATTTTTTGGACTCTTCCAAAAATGATTCAAAATGTCATTTGGATCGGGCCTCATGTTGAATAACCACTTTTTAAACCCTCACAGTGACCAAAATTGCCATTTTTACAGAGTTTTGCTTAAAAAAAAATCTTCAAATTTGACCAATTTCAGGCACAGAAATTACTTTAAACACACTTATTTTAGTTGAAAAAGTAATAATTCATATCCAACCGTCATTTAAAGTCAAAAGATTAAATGTTAAAATTTCATCAATATTGACCATTTTTTCAACGTTCGACTGGTCCGGGGTCATCGTTTTTCAACAGAAAATTGATTTTTTGGACTCTACCAAAAATGATTCAAAATGTCATTTGGATCGGGCCTCATGTTGAATAAACACTTTTTAAACCCTCACAGTGACCAAAATTGCCATTTTTACAGAGTTTTGCTTACTCAAAATCTTCAATTTTGACCAATTTCAGGCACAGAAATGACTTTAAACACACTTATTTTAGTTGAAAAAGTAATAACTCACATCCAACCGTCATTTAAAGTCAAAAGATTAAATGTTAAAATTTCATCATTATTGACCATTTTTTCAATGTTCGACTGGTCCGGGGTCATCGTTTTTCATCAGAAAATGGATTTTTTGGACTCTTCCAAAAATGATTCAAATTGTCATTTGGATCGGGCCTCATGTTGAATAACCACTTTTTAAACCCTCAAAGTGACCAAAATTGCCATTTTTACAGAGTTTTGCTTACTCGAAAGCTTCAAATTTTGACCAATTTCAGGCACAGAAATGACTTTAAACACACTTATTTTAGTTGAAAAAGTAATAATTCATATCCAACCGTCATTTAAAGTCAAAAGATTAAATGTTAAAATTTCAGCAATATTGACCATTTTTTCAACGTTCGACTGGTCCGGGGTCATCGTTTTTCATCAGAAAATTGATTTTTTGCACTCTACCAAAAATCATTCAGAATGTCATTTGGATCGGGCCTCATGTTGAATAACCACTTTTTAAACCCTCACAGTGACCAAAATTGCCATTTTTACAGAGTTTTGCTTACTCAAAATCTTCAATTTTGACCAATTTCAGGCACAGAAATGACTTTAAACACACTTATTTTAGTTGAAAAAGTAATAACTCACATCCAACCGTCATTTAAAGTCAAAAGATTAAATGTTAAAATTTCATCAATATTGACCATTTTTTCAATGTTCGACTGGTCCGGGGTCATCGTTTTTCATCAGAAAATGGATTTTTTGGACTCTTCCAAAAATGATTCAAATTGTCATTTGGATCGGGCCTCATGTTGAATAACCACTTTTTAAACCCTCAAAGTGACCAAAATTGCCATTTTTACAGAGTTTTGCTTACTCAAAAGCTTCAAATTTTGACCAATTTCAGGCACAGAAATGACTTTAAACACACTTATTTTAGTTGAAAAAGTAATAACTCACATCCAACCGTCATTTAAAGTCAAAAGATTAAATGTTAAAATTTCATCAATATTGACCATTTTTTCAACGTTCGACTGGTCCGGGGTCATCGTTTTTCATCAGAAAATTGATTTTTTGCACTCAACCAAAAATGATTCAGAATGTCATTTGGATCGGGCCTCATGTTGAATAACCACTTTTTAAACCCTCACAGTGACCAAAATTGCCATTTTTACAGAGTTTTGCTTACTCAAAAGCTTCAAATTTTGACCAATTTCAGGCACAGAAATGACTTTAAACACACTTATTTTAGTTGAAAAAGTAATAACTCACATCCAACCGTCATTTAAAGTCAAAAGATTAAATGTTAAAATTTCATCAATATTGACCATTTTTTCAATGTTCGACTGGTCCGGGGTCATCGTTTTTCATCAGAAAATGGGTTTTTTGGACTCTTCCAAAAATGATTCAAAATGTCATTTGGATCGGGCCTCATGTTGAATAACCACTTTTTAAACCCTCACAGTGACCAAAATTGCCATTTTTACAGAGTTTTGCTTACTCAAAAGCTTCAAATTTTGACCAATTTCAGGCACAGAAATGACTTTAAACACACTTATTTTAGTTGAAAAAGTAATAACTCACATCCAACCGTCATTTAAAGTCAAAAGATTAAATGTTAAAATTTCATCAATATTGACCATTTTTTCAACGTTCGACTGGTCCGGGGTCATCGTTTTTCATCAGAAAATTGATTTTTTGCACTCTACCAAAAATGATTCAGAATGTCATTTGGATCGGGCCTCATGTTGAATAACCACTTTTTAAACCCTCACAGTGACCAAAATTGCCATTTTTACAGAGTTTTGCTTACTCAAAAGCTTCAAATTTTGACCAATTTCAGGCACAGAAATGACTTTAAACACACTTATTTTAGTTGAAAAAGTAATAACTCACATCCAACCGTCATTTAAAGTCAAAAGATTAAATGTTAAAATTTCATCAATATTGACCATTTTGTCAACGTTCGACTGGTCCGGGGTCATCGTTTTTCATCAGAAAATTGATTTTTTGCACTCTACCAAAAATGATTCAGAATGTCATTTGGATCGGGCCTCATGTTGAATAACCACTTTTTAAACCCTCACAGTGACCAAAATTGCCATTTTTACAGAGTTTTGCTTACTCAAAATCTTCAATTTTGACCAATTTCAGGCAAAGAAATGACTTTAAACACACTTATTTTAGTTGAAAAAGTAATAACTCACATCCAACCGTCATTTAAAGTCAAAAGATTAAATGTTAAAATTTCATCAATATTGACCATTTTTTCAACGTTCGACTGGTCCGGGGTCATCGTTTTTCATCAGAAAATTGACTTTTTGCACTCTACCAAAAATGATTCAGAATGTCATTTGGATCGGGCCTCATGTTGAATAACCACTTTTTAAACCCTCACAGTGACCAAAATTGCCATTTTTACAGAGTTTTGCTTACTCAAAAGCTTCAAATTTTGACCAATTTCAGGCACAGAAATGACTTTAAACACACTTATTTTAGTTGAAAAAGTAATAACTCACATCCAACCGTCATTTAAAGTCAAAAGATTAAATGTTAAAATTTCATCAATATTGACCATTTTTTCAATGTTCGACTGGTCCGGGGTCATCGTTTTTCATCAGAAAATGGATTTTTTGGACTCTTCCAAAAATGATTCAAATTGTCATTTGGATCGGGCCTCATGTTGAATAACCACTTTTTAAACCCTCAAAGTGACCAAAATTGCCATTTTTACAGAGTTTTGATTACTCAAAAGCTTCAAATTTTGACCAATTTCAGGCACAGAAATGACTTTAAACACACTTATTTTAGTTGAAAAAGTAATAACTCACATCCAACCGTCATTTAAAGTCAAAAGATTAAATGTTAAAATTTCATCAATATTGACCATTTTTTCAACGTTCGACTGGTCCGGGGTCATCGTTTTTCATCAGAAAATTGATTTTTTGCACTCTACCAAAAATGATTCAGAATGTCATTTGGATCGGGCCTCATGTTGGATAACCACTTTTTAAACCCTCACAGTGACCAAAATTGCCATTTTTACAGAGTTTTGCTCACTCAAAAGCTTCAAATTTTGACCAATTTCAGGCACAGAAATGACTTTAAACACACTTATTTTAGTTGAAAAAGTAATAACTCACATCCAACCGTCATTTAAAGTCAAAAGATTAAATGTTAAAATTTCATCAATATTGACCATTTTTTCAATGTTCGACTGGTCCGGGGTCATCGTTTTTCATCAGAAAATGGATTTTTTGGACTCTTCCAAAAATGATTCAAAATGTCATTTGGATCGGGCCTCATGTTGAATAACCACTTTTTAAACCCTCACAGTGACCAAAATTGCCATTTTTACAGACTTTTGCTTACTCAAAAGCTTCAAATTTTGACCAATTTCAGGCACAGAAATGACTTTAAACACACTTATTTTAGTTGAAAAAGTAATAACTCACATCCAACCGTCATTTAAAGTCAAAAGATTAAATGTTAAAATTTCATCAATATTGACCATTTTTTCAACGTTCGACTGGTCCGGGGTCATCGTTTTTCATCAGAAAATTGATTTTTTGCACTCTACCAAAAATGATTCAGAATGTCATTTGGATCGGGCCTCATGTTGAATAACCACTTTTTAAACCCTCACAGTGACCAAAATTGCCATTTTTACAGAGTTTTGCTTACTCAAAATCTTCAATTTTGACCAATTTCAGGCAAAGAAATGACTTTAAACACACTTATTTTAGTTGAAAAAGTAATAACTCACAACCAACCGTCATTTAAAGTCAAAAGATTAAATGTTAAAATTTCATCAATATTGACCATTTTTTCAATGTTCGACTGGTCCGGGGTCATCGTTTTTCATCAGAAAATGGATTTTTTGGACTCTTCCAAAAATGATTCAAAATGTCATTTGGATCGGGCCTCATGTTGAATAACCACTTTTTAAACCCTCACAGTGACCAAAATTGCCATTTTTACAGAGTTTTGCTTACTCAAAATCTTCAAATTTGACCAATTTCAGGCACAGAAATGACTTTAAACACACTTATTTTAGTTGAAAAAGTAATAATTCATATCCAACCGTCATTTAAAGTCAAAAGATTAAATGTTAAAATTTCATCAATATTGACCATTTTTTCAACGTTCGACTGGTCCGGGTCATCGTTTTTCATCAGAAAATTGATTTTTTGGACACTTCCAAAAATGATTCAAAATGTCATTTGGATCAGGCCTCATGTTGAATAACCACTTTTTAAACCCTCACAGTGACCAAAATTGCCATTTTTACAGAGATTTGCTTACTCAAAATCTTCGAATTTTTACCAATTTCAGGCACAGAAATGACTTTAAACACACTAATTTTAGTTGAAAAATTAATAACTCACATCCAACCGTCATTTAAAGTCAAAAGATTCAATGTTAAAATTTCATCAATATTGACCATTTTTTCAACGTTCGACTGGTCCGGGGTCATCGTTTTTCATCAGAAAATTGATTTTTTGCACTCTACCAAAAATGATTCAGAATGTCATTTGGATCGGGCCTCATGTTGGATAACCACTTTTTAAACCCTCACAGTGACCAAAATTGCCATTTTTACAGAGTTTTGCTCACTCAAAAGCTTCAAATTTTGACCAATTTCAGGCACAGAAATGACTTTAAACACACTTATTTTAGTTGAAAAAGTAATAACTCACATCCAACCGTCATTTAAAGTCAAAAGATTAAATGTTAAAATTTCATCAATATTGACCATTTTTTCAATGTTCGACTGGTCCGGGGTCATCGTTTTTCATCAGAAAATGGATTTTTTGGACTCTTCCAAAAATGATTCAAAATGTCATTTGGATCGGGCCTCATGTTGAATAACCACTTTTTAAACCCTCACAGTGACCAAAATTGCCATTTTTACAGACTTTTGCTTACTCAAAAGCTTCAAATTTTGACCAATTTCAGGCACAGAAATGACTTTAAACACACTTATTTTAGTTGAAAAAGTAATAACTCACATCCAACCGTCATTTAAAGTCAAAAGATTAAATGTTAAAATTTCATCAATATTGACCATTTTTTCAACGTTCGACTGGTCCGGGGTCATCGTTTTTCATCAGAAAATTGATTTTTTGCACTCTACCAAAAATGATTCAGAATGTCATTTGGATCGGGCCTCATGTTGAATAACCACTTTTTAAACCCTCACAGTGACCAAAATTGCCATTTTTACAGAGTTTTGCTTACTCAAAATCTTCAATTTTGACCAATTTCAGGCAAAGAAATGACTTTAAACACACTTATTTTAGTTGAAAAAGTAATAACTCACAACCAACCGTCATTTAAAGTCAAAAGATTAAATGTTAAAATTTCATCAATATTGACCATTTTTTCAATGTTCGACTGGTCCGGGGTCATCGTTTTTCATCAGAAAATGGATTTTTTGGACTCTTCCAAAAATGATTCAAAATGTCATTTGGATCGGGCCTCATGTTGAATAACCACTTTTTAAACCCTCACAGTGACCAAAATTGCCATTTTTACAGAGTTTTGCTTACTCAAAATCTTCAAATTTGACCAATTTCAGGCACAGAAATGACTTTAAACACACTTATTTTAGTTGAAAAAGTAATAATTCATATCCAACCGTCATTTAAAGTCAAAAGATTAAATGTTAAAATTTCATCAATTTTGACCATTTTTTCAACGTTCGACTGGTCCGGGTCATCGTTTTTCATCAGAAAATTGATTTTTTGGACACTTCCAAAAATGATTCAAAATGTCATTTGGATCAGGCCTCATGTTGAATAACCACTTTTTAAACCCTCACAGTGACCAAAATTGCCATTTTTACAGAGATTTGCTTACTCAAAATCTTCGAATTTTTACCAATTTCAGGCACAGAAATGACTTTAAACACACTAATTTTAGTTGAAAAATTAATAACTCACATCCAACCGTCATTTAAAGTCAAAAGATTCAATGTTAAAATTTCATCAATATTGACCATTTTTTCAATGTTCGACTGGTCCGGGGTCATCGTTTTTCATCAGAAAATTGATTTTTTGCACTCTACCAAAAATGATTCAAATTGTCATTTGGATCGGGCCTCATGTTGAATAACCACTTTTTAAACCCTCACAGTGACCAAAATTGCCATTTTTACAGAGTTTTGCTTACTCAAAATTTTCAATTTTGACCAATTTCAGGCAAAGAAATGACTTTAAACACACCTATTTTAGTTGAAAAAGTAATAACTCACATCCAACCGTCATTTAAAGTCAAAAGATTAAATGTTAAAATTTCATCAATATTGACCATTTTTTCAATGTTCGACTGGTCCGGGGTCATCGTTTTTCATCAGAAAATGGATTTTTTGGACTCTTCCAAAAATGATTCAAAATGTCATTTGGATCGGGCCTCATGTTGAATAACCACTTTTTAAACCCTCACAGTGACCAAAATTGCCATTTTTACAGACTTTTGCTTACTCAAAAGCTTCAAATTTTGACCAATTTCAGGCACAGAAATGACTTTAAACACACTTATTTTAGTTGAAAAAGTAATAATTCATATCCAACCGTCATTTAAAGTCAAAAGATTAAATGTTAAAATTTCAGCAATATTGACCATTTTTTCAACGTTCGACTGGTCCGGGGTCATCGTTTTTCATCAGAAAATTGATTTTTTGCACTCTACCAAAAATGATTCAGAATGTCATTTGGATCGGGCCTCATGTTGAATAACCACTTTTTAAACCCTCACAGTGACCAAAATTGCCATTTTTACAGAGTTTTGCTTACTCAAAATCTTCAATTTTGACCAATTTCAGGCACAGAAATGACTTTAAACACACTTATTTTAGTTGAAAAAGTAATAACTCACATCCAACCGTCATTTAAAGTCAAAAGATTAAATGTTAAAATGTCATCAATATTGACCATTTTTTCAATGTTCGACTGGTCCGGGGTCATCGTTTTTCATCAGAAAATGGATTTTTTGGACTCTTCCAAAAATGATTCAAAATGTCATTTGGATCGGGCCTCATGTTGAATAACCACTTTTTAAACCCTCACAGTGACCAAAATTGCCATTTTTACAGAGTTTTGCTTACTCAAAAGCTTCAAATTTTGACAAATTTCAGGCACAGAAATGACTTTAAACACACTTATTTTAGTTGAAAAAGTAATAACTCACATCCAACCGTCATTTAAAGTCAAAAGATTAAATGTTAAAATTTCATCAATATTGACCAATTTTTCAACGTTCGACTGGTCCGGGGTCATCGTTTTTCATCAGAAAATTGATTTTTTGCACTCTACCAAAAATGATTCAGAATGTCATTTGGATCGGGCCTCATGTTGAATAACCACTTTTTAAACCCTCACAGTGACCAAAATTGCCATTTTTACAGAGTTTTGCTTACTCAAAAGCTTCAAATTTTGACCAATTTCAGGCACAGAAATGACTTTAAACACACTTATTTTAGTTGAAAAAGTAATAACTCACATCCAACCGTCATTTAAAGTCAAAAGATTAAATGTTAAAATTTCATCAATATTGACCATTTTTTCAACGTTCGACTGGTCCGGGGTCATCGTTTTTCATCAGAAAATTGATTTTTTGCACTCTACCAAAAATGATTCAGAATGTCATTTGGATCGGGCCTCATGTTGAATAACCACTTTTTAAACCCTCACAGTGACCAAAATTGCCATTTTTACAGAGTTTTGCTTACTCAAAAGCTTCAAATTTTGACCAATTTCAGGCACAGAAATGACTTTAAACACACTTATTTTAGTTGAAAAAGTAATAACTCACATCCAACCGTCATTTAAAGTCAAAAGATTAAATGTTAAAATTTCATCAATATTGACCATTTTTTCAATGTTCGACTGGTCCGGGGTCATCGTTTTTCATCAGAAAATGGATTTTTTGGACTCTTCCAAAAATGATTCAAATTGTCATTTGGATCGGGCCTCATGTTGAATAACCACTTTTTAAACCCTCAAAGTGACCAAAATTGCCATTTTTACAGAGTTTTGATTACTCAAAAGCTTCAAATTTTGACCAATTTCAGGCACAGAAATGACTTTAAACACACTTATTTTAGTTGAAAAAGTAATAACTCACATCCAACCGTCATTTAAAGTCAAAAGATTAAATGTTAAAATTTCATCAATATTGACCATTTTTTCAACGTTCGACTGGTCCGGGGTCATCGTTTTTCATCAGAAAATTGATTTTTTGCACTCTACCAAAAATGATTCAGAATGTCATTTGGATCGGGCCTCATGTTGGATAACCACTTTTTAAACCCTCACAGTGACCAAAATTGCCATTTTTACAGAGTTTTGCTCACTCAAAAGCTTCAAATTTTGACCAATTTCAGGCACAGAAATGACTTTAAACACACTTATTTTAGTTGAAAAAGTAATAACTCACATCCAACCGTCATTTAAAGTCAAAAGATTAAATGTTAAAATTTCATCAATATTGACCATTTTTTCAATGTTCGACTGGTCCGGGGTCATCGTTTTTCATCAGAAAATGGATTTTTTGGACTCTTCCAAAAATGATTCAAAATGTCATTTGGATCGGGCCTCATGTTGAATAACCACTTTTTAAACCCTCACAGTGACCAAAATTGCCATTTTTACAGACTTTTGCTTACTCAAAAGCTTCAAATTTTGACCAATTTCAGGCACAGAAATGACTTTAAACACACTTATTTTAGTTGAAAAAGTAATAACTCACATCCAACCGTCATTTAAAGTCAAAAGATTAAATGTTAAAATTTCATCAATATTGACCATTTTTTCAACGTTCGACTGGTCCGGGGTCATCGTTTTTCATCAGAAAATTGATTTTTTGCACTCTACCAAAAATGATTCAGAATGTCATTTGGATCGGGCCTCATGTTGAATAACCACTTTTTAAACCCTCACAGTGACCAAAATTGCCATTTTTACAGAGTTTTGCTTACTCAAAATCTTCAATTTTGACCAATTTCAGGCAAAGAAATGACTTTAAACACACTTATTTTAGTTGAAAAAGTAATAACTCACAACCAACCGTCATTTAAAGTCAAAAGATTAAATGTTAAAATTTCATCAATATTGACCATTTTTTCAATGTTCGACTGGTCCGGGGTCATCGTTTTTCATCAGAAAATGGATTTTTTGGACTCTTCCAAAAATGATTCAAAATGTCATTTGGATCGGGCCTCATGTTGAATAACCACTTTTTAAACCCTCACAGTGACCAAAATTGCCATTTTTACAGAGTTTTGCTTACTCAAAATCTTCAAATTTGACCAATTTCAGGCACAGAAATGACTTTAAACACACTTATTTTAGTTGAAAAAGTAATAATTCATATCCAACCGTCATTTAAAGTCAAAAGATTAAATGTTAAAATTTCAGCAATATTGACCATTTTTTCAACGTTCGACTGGTCCGGGGTCATCGTTTTTCATCAGAAAATTGATTTTTTGCACTCTACCAAAAATCATTCAGAATGTCATTTGGATCGGGCCTCATGTTGAATAACCACTTTTTAAACCCTCACAGTGACCAAAATTGCCATTTTTACAGAGTTTTGCTTACTCAAAATCTTCAATTTTGACCAATTTCAGGCACAGAAATGACTTTAAACACACTTATTTTAGTTGAAAAAGTAATAACTCACATCCAACCGTCATTTAAAGTCAAAAGATTAAATGTTAAAATTTCATCAATATTGACCATTTTTTCAATGTTCGACTGGTCCGGGGTCATCGTTTTTCATCAGAAAATGGATTTTTTGGACTCTTCCAAAAATGATTCAAATTGTCATTTGGATCGGGCCTCATGTTGAATAACCACTTTTTAAACCCTCAAAGTGACCAAAATTGCCATTTTTACAGAGTTTTGCTTACTCAAAAGCTTCAAATTTTGACCAATTTCAGGCACAGAAATGACTTTAAACACACTTATTTTAGTTGAAAAAGTAATAACTCACATCCAACCGTCATTTAAAGTCAAAAGATTAAATGTTAAAATTTCATCAATATTGACCATTTTTTCAACGTTCGACTGGTCCGGGGTCATCGTTTTTCATCAGAAAATTGATTTTTTGCACTCAACCAAAAATGATTCAGAATGTCATTTGGATCGGGCCTCATGTTGAATAACCACTTTTTAAACCCTCACAGTGACCAAAATTGCCATTTTTACAGAGTTTTGCTTACTCAAAAGCTTCAAATTTTGACCAATTTCAGGCACAGAAATGACTTTAAACACACTTATTTTAGTTGAAAAAGTAATAACTCACATCCAACCGTCATTTAAAGTCAAAAGATTAAATGTTAAAATTTCATCAATATTGACCATTTTTTCAATGTTCGACTGGTCCGGGGTCATCGTTTTTCATCAGAAAATGGGTTTTTTGGACTCTTCCAAAAATGATTCAAAATGTCATTTGGATCGGGCCTCATGTTGAATAACCACTTTTTAAACCCTCACAGTGACCAAAATTGCCATTTTTACAGAGTTTTGCTTACTCAAAAGCTTCAAATTTTGACCAATTTCAGGCACAGAAATGACTTTAAACACACTTATTTTAGTTGAAAAAGTAATAACTCACATCCAACCGTCATTTAAAGTCAAAAGATTAAATGTTAAAATTTCATCAATATTGACCATTTTTTCAACGTTCGACTGGTCCGGGGTCATCGTTTTTCATCAGAAAATTGATTTTTTGCACTCTACCAAAAATGATTCAGAATGTCATTTGGATCGGGCCTCATGTTGAATAACCACTTTTTAAACCCTCACAGTGACCAAAATTGCCATTTTTACAGAGTTTTGCTTACTCAAAAGCTTCAAATTTTGACCAATTTCAGGCACAGAAATGACTTTAAACACACTTATTTTAGTTGAAAAAGTAATAACTCACATCCAACCGTCATTTAAAGTCAAAAGATTAAATGTTAAAATTTCATCAATATTGACCATTTTGTCAACGTTCGACTGGTCCGGGGTCATCGTTTTTCATCAGAAAATTGATTTTTTGCACTCTACCAAAAATGATTCAGAATGTCATTTGGATCGGGCCTCATGTTGAATAACCACTTTTTAAACCCTCACAGTGACCAAAATTGCCATTTTTACAGAGTTTTGCTTACTCAAAATCTTCAATTTTGACCAATTTCAGGCAAAGAAATGACTTTAAACACACTTATTTTAGTTGAAAAAGTAATAACTCACATCCAACCGTCATTTAAAGTCAAAAGATTAAATGTTAAAATTTCATCAATATTGACCATTTTTTCAACGTTCGACTGGTCCGGGGTCATCGTTTTTCATCAGAAAATTGACTTTTTGCACTCTACCAAAAATGATTCAGAATGTCATTTGGATCGGGCCTCATGTTGAATAACCACTTTTTAAACCCTCACAGTGACCAAAATTGCCATTTTTACAGAGTTTTGCTTACTCAAAAGCTTCAAATTTTGACCAATTTCAGGCACAGAAATGACTTTAAACACACTTATTTTAGTTGAAAAAGTAATAACTCACATCCAACCGTCATTTAAAGTCAAAAGATTAAATGTTAAAATTTCATCAATATTGACCATTTTTTCAATGTTCGACTGGTCCGGGGTCATCGTTTTTCATCAGAAAATGGATTTTTTGGACTCTTCCAAAAATGATTCAAATTGTCATTTGGATCGGGCCTCATGTTGAATAACCACTTTTTAAACCCTCAAAGTGACCAAAATTGCCATTTTTACAGAGTTTTGATTACTCAAAAGCTTCAAATTTTGACCAATTTCAGGCACAGAAATGACTTTAAACACACTTATTTTAGTTGAAAAAGTAATAACTCACATCCAACCGTCATTTAAAGTCAAAAGATTAAATGTTAAAATTTCATCAATATTGACCATTTTTTCAACGTTCGACTGGTCCGGGGTCATCGTTTTTCATCAGAAAATTGATTTTTTGCACTCTACCAAAAATGATTCAGAATGTCATTTGGATCGGGCCTCATGTTGGATAACCACTTTTTAAACCCTCACAGTGACCAAAATTGCCATTTTTACAGAGTTTTGCTCACTCAAAAGCTTCAAATTTTGACCAATTTCAGGCACAGAAATGACTTTAAACACACTTATTTTAGTTGAAAAAGTAATAACTCACATCCAACCGTCATTTAAAGTCAAAAGATTAAATGTTAAAATTTCATCAATATTGACCATTTTTTCAATGTTCGACTGGTCCGGGGTCATCGTTTTTCATCAGAAAATGGATTTTTTGGACTCTTCCAAAAATGATTCAAAATGTCATTTGGATCGGGCCTCATGTTGAATAACCACTTTTTAAACCCTCACAGTGACCAAAATTGCCATTTTTACAGACTTTTGCTTACTCAAAAGCTTCAAATTTTGACCAATTTCAGGCACAGAAATGACTTTAAACACACTTATTTTAGTTGAAAAAGTAATAACTCACATCCAACCGTCATTTAAAGTCAAAAGATTAAATGTTAAAATTTCATCAATATTGACCATTTTTTCAACGTTCGACTGGTCCGGGGTCATCGTTTTTCATCAGAAAATTGATTTTTTGCACTCTACCAAAAATGATTCAGAATGTCATTTGGATCGGGCCTCATGTTGAATAACCACTTTTTAAACCCTCACAGTGACCAAAATTGCCATTTTTACAGAGTTTTGCTTACTCAAAATCTTCAATTTTGACCAATTTCAGGCAAAGAAATGACTTTAAACACACTTATTTTAGTTGAAAAAGTAATAACTCACAACCAACCGTCATTTAAAGTCAAAAGATTAAATGTTAAAATTTCATCAATATTGACCATTTTTTCAATGTTCGACTGGTCCGGGGTCATCGTTTTTCATCAGAAAATGGATTTTTTGGACTCTTCCAAAAATGATTCAAAATGTCATTTGGATCGGGCCTCATGTTGAATAACCACTTTTTAAACCCTCACAGTGACCAAAATTGCCATTTTTACAGAGTTTTGCTTACTCAAAATCTTCAAATTTGACCAATTTCAGGCACAGAAATGACTTTAAACACACTTATTTTAGTTGAAAAAGTAATAATTCATATCCAACCGTCATTTAAAGTCAAAAGATTAAATGTTAAAATTTCATCAATATTGACCATTTTTTCAACGTTCGACTGGTCCGGGTCATCGTTTTTCATCAGAAAATTGATTTTTTGGACACTTCCAAAAATGATTCAAAATGTCATTTGGATCAGGCCTCATGTTGAATAACCACTTTTTAAACCCTCACAGTGACCAAAATTGCCATTTTTACAGAGATTTGCTTACTCAAAATCTTCGAATTTTTACCAATTTCAGGCACAGAAATGACTTTAAACACACTAATTTTAGTTGAAAAATTAATAACTCACATCCAACCGTCATTTAAAGTCAAAAGATTCAATGTTAAAATTTCATCAATATTGACCATTTTTTCAACGTTCGACTGGTCCGGGGTCATCGTTTTTCATCAGAAAATTGATTTTTTGCACTCTACCAAAAATGATTCAGAATGTCATTTGGATCGGGCCTCATGTTGGATAACCACTTTTTAAACCCTCACAGTGACCAAAATTGCCATTTTTACAGAGTTTTGCTCACTCAAAAGCTTCAAATTTTGACCAATTTCAGGCACAGAAATGACTTTAAACACACTTATTTTAGTTGAAAAAGTAATAACTCACATCCAACCGTCATTTAAAGTCAAAAGATTAAATGTTAAAATTTCATCAATATTGACCATTTTTTCAATGTTCGACTGGTCCGGGGTCATCGTTTTTCATCAGAAAATGGATTTTTTGGACTCTTCCAAAAATGATTCAAAATGTCATTTGGATCGGGCCTCATGTTGAATAACCACTTTTTAAACCCTCACAGTGACCAAAATTGCCATTTTTACAGACTTTTGCTTACTCAAAAGCTTCAAATTTTGACCAATTTCAGGCACAGAAATGACTTTAAACACACTTATTTTAGTTGAAAAAGTAATAACTCACATCCAACCGTCATTTAAAGTCAAAAGATTAAATGTTAAAATTTCATCAATATTGACCATTTTTTCAACGTTCGACTGGTCCGGGGTCATCGTTTTTCATCAGAAAATTGATTTTTTGCACTCTACCAAAAATGATTCAGAATGTCATTTGGATCGGGCCTCATGTTGAATAACCACTTTTTAAACCCTCACAGTGACCAAAATTGCCATTTTTACAGAGTTTTGCTTACTCAAAATCTTCAATTTTGACCAATTTCAGGCAAAGAAATGACTTTAAACACACTTATTTTAGTTGAAAAAGTAATAACTCACAACCAACCGTCATTTAAAGTCAAAAGATTAAATGTTAAAATTTCATCAATATTGACCATTTTTTCAATGTTCGACTGGTCCGGGGTCATCGTTTTTCATCAGAAAATGGATTTTTTGGACTCTTCCAAAAATGATTCAAAATGTCATTTGGATCGGGCCTCATGTTGAATAACCACTTTTTAAACCCTCACAGTGACCAAAATTGCCATTTTTACAGAGTTTTGCTTACTCAAAATCTTCAAATTTGACCAATTTCAGGCACAGAAATGACTTTAAACACACTTATTTTAGTTGAAAAAGTAATAATTCATATCCAACCGTCATTTAAAGTCAAAAGATTAAATGTTAAAATTTCATCAATTTTGACCATTTTTTCAACGTTCGACTGGTCCGGGTCATCGTTTTTCATCAGAAAATTGATTTTTTGGACACTTCCAAAAATGATTCAAAATGTCATTTGGATCAGGCCTCATGTTGAATAACCACTTTTTAAACCCTCACAGTGACCAAAATTGCCATTTTTACAGAGATTTGCTTACTCAAAATCTTCGAATTTTTACCAATTTCAGGCACAGAAATGACTTTAAACACACTAATTTTAGTTGAAAAATTAATAACTCACATCCAACCGTCATTTAAAGTCAAAAGATTCAATGTTAAAATTTCATCAATATTGACCATTTTTTCAATGTTCGACTGGTCCGGGGTCATCGTTTTTCATCAGAAAATTGATTTTTTGCACTCTACCAAAAATGATTCAAATTGTCATTTGGATCGGGCCTCATGTTGAATAACCACTTTTTAAACCCTCACAGTGACCAAAATTGCCATTTTTACAGAGTTTTGCTTACTCAAAATTTTCAATTTTGACCAATTTCAGGCAAAGAATGACTTTAAACACACCTATTTTAGTTGAAAAAGTAATAACTCACATCCAACCGTCATTTAAAGTCAAAAGATTAAATGTTAAAATTTCATCAATATTGACCATTTTTTCAATGTTCGACTGGTCCGGGGTCATCGTTTTTCATCAGAAAATGGATTTTTTGGACTCTTCCAAAAATGATTCAAAATGTCATTTGGATCGGGCCTCATGTTGAATAACCACTTTTTAAACCCTCACAGTGACCAAAATTGCCATTTTTACAGACTTTTGCTTACTCAAAAGCTTCAAATTTTGACCAATTTCAGGCACAGAAATGACTTTAAACACACTTATTTTAGTTGAAAAAGTAATAATTCATATCCAACCGTCATTTAAAGTCAAAAGATTAAATGTTAAAATTTCAGCAATATTGACCATTTTTTCAACGTTCGACTGGTCCGGGGTCATCGTTTTTCATCAGAAAATTGATTTTTTGCACTCTACCAAAAATGATTCAGAATGTCATTTGGATCGGGCCTCATGTTGAATAACCACTTTTTAAACCCTCACAGTGACCAAAATTGCCATTTTTACAGAGTTTTGCTTACTCAAAATCTTCAATTTTGACCAATTTCAGGCACAGAAATGACTTTAAACACACTTATTTTAGTTGAAAAAGTAATAACTCACATCCAACCGTCATTTAAAGTCAAAAGATTAAATGTTAAAATGTCATCAATATTGACCATTTTTTCAATGTTCGACTGGTCCGGGGTCATCGTTTTTCATCAGAAAATGGATTTTTTGGACTCTTCCAAAAATGATTCAAAATGTCATTTGGATCGGGCCTCATGTTGAATAACCACTTTTTAAACCCTCACAGTGACCAAAATTGCCATTTTTACAGAGTTTTGCTTACTCAAAAGCTTCAAATTTTGACAAATTTCAGGCACAGAAATGACTTTAAACACACTTATTTTAGTTGAAAAAGTAATAACTCACATCCAACCGTCATTTAAAGTCAAAAGATTAAATGTTAAAATTTCATCAATATTGACCAATTTTTCAACGTTCGACTGGTCCGGGGTCATCGTTTTTCATCAGAAAATTGATTTTTTGCACTCTACCAAAAATGATTCAGAATGTCATTTGGATCGGGCCTCATGTTGAATAACCACTTTTTAAACCCTCACAGTGACCAAAATTGCCATTTTTACAGAGTTTTGCTTACTCAAAAGCTTCAAATTTTGACCAATTTCAGGCACAGAAATGACTTTAAACACACTTATTTTAGTTGAAAAAGTAATAACTCACATCCAACCGTCATTTAAAGTCAAAAGATTAAATGTTAAAATTTCATCAATATTGACCATTTTTTCAACGTTCGACTGGTCCGGGGTCATCGTTTTTCATCAGAAAATTGATTTTTTGCACTCTACCAAAAATGATTCAGAATGTCATTTGGATCGGGCCTCATGTTGAATAACCACTTTTTAAACCCTCACAGTGACCAAAATTGCCATTTTTACAGAGTTTTGCTTACTCAAAAGCTTCAAATTTTGACCAATTTCAGGCACAGAAATGACTTTAAACACACTTATTTTAGTTGAAAAAGTAATAACTCACATCCAACCGTCATTTAAAGTCAAAAGATTAAATGTTAAAATTTCATCAATATTGACCATTTTTTCAATGTTCGACTGGTCCGGGGTCATCGTTTTTCATCAGAAAATGGATTTTTTGGACTCTTCCAAAAATGATTCAAATTGTCATTTGGATCGGGCCTCATGTTGAATAACCACTTTTTAAACCCTCAAAGTGACCAAAATTGCCATTTTTACAGAGTTTTGATTACTCAAAAGCTTCAAATTTTGACCAATTTCAGGCACAGAAATGACTTTAAACACACTTATTTTAGTTGAAAAAGTAATAACTCACATCCAACCGTCATTTAAAGTCAAAAGATTAAATGTTAAAATTTCATCAATATTGACCATTTTTTCAACGTTCGACTGGTCCGGGGTCATCGTTTTTCATCAGAAAATTGATTTTTTGCACTCTACCAAAAATGATTCAGAATGTCATTTGGATCGGGCCTCATGTTGGATAACCACTTTTTAAACCCTCACAGTGACCAAAATTGCCATTTTTACAGAGTTTTGCTCACTCAAAAGCTTCAAATTTTGACCAATTTCAGGCACAGAAATGACTTTAAACACACTTATTTTAGTTGAAAAAGTAATAACTCACATCCAACCGTCATTTAAAGTCAAAAGATTAAATGTTAAAATTTCATCAATATTGACCATTTTTTCAATGTTCGACTGGTCCGGGGTCATCGTTTTTCATCAGAAAATGGATTTTTTGGACTCTTCCAAAAATGATTCAAAATGTCATTTGGATCGGGCCTCATGTTGAATAACCACTTTTTAAACCCTCACAGTGACCAAAATTGCCATTTTTACAGACTTTTGCTTACTCAAAAGCTTCAAATTTTGACCAATTTCAGGCACAGAAATGACTTTAAACACACTTATTTTAGTTGAAAAAGTAATAACTCACATCCAACCGTCATTTAAAGTCAAAAGATTAAATGTTAAAATTTCATCAATATTGACCATTTTTTCAACGTTCGACTGGTCCGGGGTCATCGTTTTTCATCAGAAAATTGATTTTTTGCACTCTACCAAAAATGATTCAGAATGTCATTTGGATCGGGCCTCATGTTGAATAACCACTTTTTAAACCCTCACAGTGACCAAAATTGCCATTTTTACAGAGTTTTGCTTACTCAAAATCTTCAATTTTGACCAATTTCAGGCAAAGAAATGACTTTAAACACACTTATTTTAGTTGAAAAAGTAATAACTCACAACCAACCGTCATTTAAAGTCAAAAGATTAAATGTTAAAATTTCATCAATATTGACCATTTTTTCAATGTTCGACTGGTCCGGGGTCATCGTTTTTCATCAGAAAATGGATTTTTTGGACTCTTCCAAAAATGATTCAAAATGTCATTTGGATCGGGCCTCATGTTGAATAACCACTTTTTAAACCCTCACAGTGACCAAAATTGCCATTTTTACAGAGTTTTGCTTACTCAAAATCTTCAAATTTGACCAATTTCAGGCACAGAAATGACTTTAAACACACTTATTTTAGTTGAAAAAGTAATAATTCATATCCAACCGTCATTTAAAGTCAAAAGATTAAATGTTAAAATTTCATCAATATTGACCATTTTTTCAACGTTCGACTGGTCCGGGTCATCGTTTTTCATCAGAAAATTGATTTTTTGGACACTTCCAAAAATGATTCAAAATGTCATTTGGATCAGGCCTCATGTTGAATAACCACTTTTTAAACCCTCACAGTGACCAAAATTGCCATTTTTACAGAGATTTGCTTACTCAAAATCTTCGAATTTTTACCAATTTCAGGCACAGAAATGACTTTAAACACACTAATTTTAGTTGAAAAATTAATAACTCACATCCAACCGTCATTTAAAGTCAAAAGATTCAATGTTAAAATTTCATCAATATTGACCATTTTTTCAACGTTCGACTGGTCCGGGGTCATCGTTTTTCATCAGAAAATTGATTTTTTGCACTCTACCAAAAATGATTCAGAATGTCATTTGGATCGGGCCTCATGTTGGATAACCACTTTTTAAACCCTCACAGTGACCAAAATTGCCATTTTTACAGAGTTTTGCTCACTCAAAAGCTTCAAATTTTGACCAATTTCAGGCACAGAAATGACTTTAAACACACTTATTTTAGTTGAAAAAGTAATAACTCACATCCAACCGTCATTTAAAGTCAAAAGATTAAATGTTAAAATTTCATCAATATTGACCATTTTTTCAATGTTCGACTGGTCCGGGGTCATCGTTTTTCATCAGAAAATGGATTTTTTGGACTCTTCCAAAAATGATTCAAAATGTCATTTGGATCGGGCCTCATGTTGAATAACCACTTTTAAACCCTCACAGTGACCAAAATTGCCATTTTTACAGACTTTTGCTTACTCAAAAGCTTCAAATTTTGACCAATTTCAGGCACAGAAATGACTTTAAACACACTTATTTTAGTTGAAAAAGTAATAACTCACATCCAACCGTCATTTAAAGTCAAAAGATTAAATGTTAAAATTTCATCAATATTGACCATTTTTTCAACGTTCGACTGGTCCGGGGTCATCGTTTTTCATCAGAAAATTGATTTTTTGCACTCTACCAAAAATGATTCAGAATGTCATTTGGATCGGGCCTCATGTTGAATAACCACTTTTTAAACCCTCACAGTGACCAAAATTGCCATTTTTACAGAGTTTTGCTTACTCAAAATCTTCAATTTTGACCAATTTCAGGCAAAGAAATGACTTTAAACACACTTATTTTAGTTGAAAAAGTAATAACTCACAACCAACCGTCATTTAAAGTCAAAAGATTAAATGTTAAAATTTCATCAATATTGACCATTTTTTCAATGTTCGACTGGTCCGGGGTCATCGTTTTTCATCAGAAAATGGATTTTTTGGACTCTTCCAAAAATGATTCAAAATGTCATTTGGATCGGGCCTCATGTTGAATAACCACTTTTTAAACCCTCACAGTGACCAAAATTGCCATTTTTACAGAGTTTTGCTTACTCAAAATCTTCAAATTTGACCAATTTCAGGCACAGAAATGACTTTAAACACACTTATTTTAGTTGAAAAAGTAATAATTCATATCCAACCGTCATTTAAAGTCAAAAGATTAAATGTTAAAATTTCATCAATTTTGACCATTTTTTCAACGTTCGACTGGTCCGGGTCATCGTTTTTCATCAGAAAATTGATTTTTTGGACACTTCCAAAAATGATTCAAAATGTCATTTGGATCAGGCCTCATGTTGAATAACCACTTTTTAAACCCTCACAGTGACCAAAATTGCCATTTTTACAGAGATTTGCTTACTCAAAATCTTCGAATTTTTACCAATTTCAGGCACAGAAATGACTTTAAACACACTAATTTTAGTTGAAAAATTAATAACTCACATCCAACCGTCATTTAAAGTCAAAAGATTCAATGTTAAAATTTCATCAATATTGACCATTTTTTCAATGTTCGACTGGTCCGGGGTCATCGTTTTTCATCAGAAAATTGATTTTTTGCACTCTACCAAAAATGATTCAAATTGTCATTTGGATCGGGCCTCATGTTGAATAACCACTTTTTAAACCCTCACAGTGACCAAAATTGCCATTTTTACAGAGTTTTGCTTACTCAAAATTTTCAATTTTGACCAATTTCAGGCAAAGAAATGACTTTAAACACACCTATTTTAGTTGAAAAAGTAATAACTCACATCCAACCGTCATTTAAAGTCAAAAGATTAAATGTTAAAATTTCATCAATATTGACCATTTTTTCAATGTTCGACTGGTCCGGGGTCATCGTTTTTCATCAGAAAATGGATTTTTTGGACTCTTCCAAAAATGATTCAAAATGTCATTTGGATCGGGCCTCATGTTGAATAACCACTTTTTAAACCCTCACAGTGACCAAAATTGCCATTTTTACAGACTTTTGCTTACTCAAAAGCTTCAAATTTTGACCAATTTCAGGCACAGAAATGACTTTAAACACACTTATTTTAGTTGAAAAAGTAATAATTCATATCCAACCGTCATTTAAAGTCAAAAGATTAAATGTTAAAATTTCAGCAATATTGACCATTTTTTCAACGTTCGACTGGTCCGGGGTCATCGTTTTTCATCAGAAAATTGATTTTTTGCACTCTACCAAAAATGATTCAGAATGTCATTTGGATCGGGCCTCATGTTGAATAACCACTTTTTAAACCCTCACAGTGACCAAAATTGCCATTTTTACAGAGTTTTGCTTACTCAAAATCTTCAATTTTGACCAATTTCAGGCACAGAAATGACTTTAAACACACTTATTTTAGTTGAAAAAGTAATAACTCACATCCAACCGTCATTTAAAGTCAAAAGATTAAATGTTAAAATGTCAT
Organism: Lissotriton vulgaris; assembly: GCF_964263255.1. Lineage (NCBI taxonomy): Eukaryota > Metazoa > Chordata > Amphibia > Caudata > Salamandridae > Lissotriton > Lissotriton vulgaris. The sequence goes on from NW_028243033.1 coordinate 44,797, forward strand.
CAATATTGACCATTTTTTCAATGTTCGACTGGTCCGGGGTCATCGTTTTTCATCAGAAAATGGATTTTTTGGACTCTTCCAAAAATGATTCAAATTGTCATTTGGATCGGGCCTCATGTTGAATAACCACTTTTTAAACCCTCAAAGTGACCAAAATTGCCATTTTTACAGAGTTTTGCTTACTCAAAAGCTTCAAATTTTGACCAATTTCAGGCACAGAAATGACTTTAAACATACTTATTTTAGTTGAAAAAGTAATAACTCACATCCAACCGTCATTTAAAGTCAAAAGATTAAATGTTAAAATTTCATCAATATTGACCATTTTTTCAATGTTCGACTGGTCCGGGGTCATCGTTTTTCATCAGAAAATGGATTTTTTGGACTCTTCCAAAAATGATTCAAAATGTCATTTGGATCGGGCCTCATGTTGAATAACCACTTTTTAAACCCTCACAGTGACCAAAATTGCCATTTTTACAGAGTTTTGCTTACTCAAAAGCTTCAAATTTTGACAAATTTCAGGCACAGAAATGACTTTAAACACACTTATTTTAGTTGAAAAAGTAATAACTCACATCCAACCGTCATTTAAAGTCAAAAGATTAAATGTTAAAATTTCATCAATATTGACCAATTTTTCAACGTTCGACTGGTCCGGGGTCATCGTTTTTCATCAGAAAATTGATTTTTTGCACTCTACCAAAAATGATTCAGAATGTCATTTGGATCGGGCCTCATGTTGAATAACCACTTTTTAAACCCTCACAGTGACCAAAATTGCCATTTTTACAGAGTTTTGCTTACTCAAAAGCTTCAAATTTTGACCAATTTCAGGCACAGAAATGACTTTAAACACACTTATTTTAGTTGAAAAAGTAATAACTCACATCCAACCGTCATTTAAAGTCAAAAGATTAAATGTTAAAATTTCATCAATATTGACCATTTTTTCAACGTTCGACTGGTCCGGGGTCATCGTTTTTCATCAGAAAATTGATTTTTTGCACTCTACCAAAAATGATTCAGAATGTCATTTGGATCGGGCCTCATGTTGAATAACCACTTTTTAAACCCTCACAGTGACCAAAATTGCCATTTTTACAGAGTTTTGCTTACTCAAAATCTTCAATTTTGACCAAATTCAGGCAAAGAAATGACTTTAAACACACTTATTTTAGTTGAAAAAGTAATAACTCACATCCAACCGTCATTTAAAGTCAAAAGATTAAATGTTAAAATTTCATCAATATTGACCATTTTTTCAATGTTCGACTGGTCCGGGGTCATCGTTTTTCATCAGAAAATGGATTTTTTGGACTCTTCCAAAAATGATTCAAAATGTCATTTGGATCGGGCCTCATGTTGAATAACCACTTTTTAAACCCTCACAGTGACCAAAATTGCCATTTTTATAGAGATTTGCTTACTCAAAATCTTCGAATTTTGACCAATTTCAGGCACAGAAATTACTTTAAACACACTTATTTTAGTTGAAAAATTAATAACTCACATCCAACCGTCATTTAAAGTCAAAAGATTAAATGTTAAAATTTCATCAATATTGACCATTTTTTCAACGTTCGACTGGTCCGGGGTCATCGTTTTTCATCAGAAAATTGATTTTTTGGACTCTACCAAAAATGATTCAAAATGTCATTTGGATCGGGCCTCATGTTGAATAACCACTTTTTAAACCCTCACAGTGACCAAAATTGCCATTTTTACAGAGTTTTGCTTACTCATAAGCTTCAAATTTGACCAATTTCAGGCACAGAAATGACTTTAAACACACTTATTTTAGTTGAAAAAGTAATAATTCATATCCAACCGTCATTTAAAGTCAAAAGATTAAATGTTAAAATTTCATCAATATTGACCATTTTTTCAACGTTCGACTGGTCCGGGGTCATCGTTTTTCATCAGAAAATTGATTTTTTGGACTCTACCAAAAATGATTCAAAATGTCATTTGGATCGGGCCTCATGTTGAATAACCACTTTTTAAACCCTCACAGTGACCAAAATTGCCATTTTTACAGAGTTTTGCTTACTCATAAGCTTCAAATTTGACCAATTTCAGGCACAGAAATGACTTTAAACACACTTATTTTAGTTGAAAAAGTAATAATTCATATCCAACCGTCATTTAAAGTCAAAAGATTAAATGTTAAAATTTCATCAATATTGACCATTTTTTCAACTTTCGACTGGTCCGGGGTCATCGTTTTTCATCAGAAAATTGATTTTTTGGACTCTACCAAAAATGATTCAAAATGTCATTTGGATCGGGCCTCATGTTGAATAACCACTTTTTAAACCCTCACAGTGACCAAAATTGCCATTTTTACAGAGTTTTGCTTACTCAAAATCTTCAATTTTGACCAATTTCAGGCACAGAAATGACTTTAAACACACTTATTTTAGTTGAAAAAGTAATAACTCACATCCAACCGTCATTTAAAGTCAAAAGATTAAATGTTAAAATTTCATCATTATTGACCATTTTTTCAATGTTCGACTGGTCCGGGGTCATCGTTTTTCATCAGAAAATGGATTTTTTGGACTCTTCCAAAAATGATTCAGAATGTCATTTGGATCGGGCCTCATGTTGAATAACCACTTTTTAAACCCTCACAGTGACCAAAATTGCCATTTTTACAGAGTTTTGCTTACTCAAAATCTTCATTTTGACCAATTTCAGGCACAGAAATGACTTTAAACACACTTATTTTAGTTGAAAAAGTAATAACTCACATCCAACCGTCATTTAAAGTCAAAAGATTAAATGTTAAAATTTCATCAATATTGACCATTTTTTCAATGTTCGACTGGTCCGGGGTCATCGTTTTTCATCAGAAAATGGATTTTTTGGACTCTTCCAAAAATGATTCAAATTGTCATTTGGATCGGGCCTCATGTTGAATAACCACTTTTTAAACCCTCAAAGTGACCAAAATTGCCATTTTTACAGAGTTTTGCTTACTCAAAATCTTCAATTTTGACCAATTTCAGGCACAGAAATGACTTTAAACACACTTATTTTAGTTGAAAAAGTAATAACTCACATCCAACCGTCATTTAAAGTCAAAAGATTAAATGTTAAAATTTCATCAATATTGACCATTTTTTCAATGTTCGACTGGTCCGGGGTCATCGTTTTTCATCAGAAAATGGATTTTTTGGACTCTTCCAAAAATGATTCAAATTGTCATTTGGATCGGGCCTCATGTTGAATAACCACTTTTTAAACCCTCAAAGTGACCAAAATTGCCATTTTTACAGAGTTTTGATTACTCAAAAGCTTCAAATTTTGACCAATTTCAGGCACAGAAATGACTTTAAACACACTTATTTTAGTTGAAAAAGTAATAACTCACATCCAACCGTCATTTAAAGTCAAAGATTAATGTTAAAATTTCATCAATATTGACCATTTTTTCAACGTTCGACTGGTCGGGGTCATCGTTTTTCATCAGAAAATTGATTTTTTGCACTCTACCAAAAATGATTCAGAATGTCTTTTGGATCGGGCCTCATGTTGGATAACCACTTTTTAAACCCTCACAGTGACCAAAATTGCCATTTTTACAGAGTTTTGCTCACTCAAAAGCTTCAAATTTTGACCAATTTCAGGCACAGAAATGACTTTAAACACACTTATTTTAGTTGAAAAAGTAATAACTCACATCCAACCGTCATTTAAAGTCAAAAGATTAAATGTTAAAATTTCATCAATATTGACCATTTTTTCAATGTTCGACTGGTCCGGGGTCATCGTTTTTCATCAGAAAATGGATTTTTTGGACTCTTCCAAAAATGATTCAAAATGTCATTTGGATCGGACCTCATGTTGAATAACCACTTTTTAAACCCTCACAGTGACCAAAATTGCCATTTTTACAGACTTTTGCTTACTCAAAAGCTTCAAATTTTGACCAATTTCAGGCACAGAAATGACTTTAAACACACTTATTTTAGTTGAAAAAGTAATAACTCACATCCAACCGTCATTTAAAGTCAAAAGATTAAATGTTAAAATTTCATCAATATTGACCATTTTTTCAACGTTCGACTGGTCCGGGGTCATCGTTTTTCATCAGAAAATTGATTTTTTGCACTCTACCAAAAATGATTCAGAATGTCATTTGGATCGGGCCTCATGTTGAATAACCACTTTTTAAACCCTCACAGTGACCAAAATTGCCATTTTTACAGAGTTTGCTTACTCAAAATCTTCAATTTTGACCAATTTCAGGCAAAGAAATGACTTTAAACACACTTATTTTAGTTGAAAAAGTAATAACTCACAACCAACCGTCATTTAAAGTCAAAAGATTAAATGTTAAAATTTCATCAATATTGACCATTTTTTCAATGTTCGACTGGTCCGGGTCATCGTTTTTCATCAGAAAATGGATTTTTTGGACTCTTCCAAAAATGATTCAAAATGTCATTTGGATCGGGCCTCATGTTGAATAACCACTTTTTAAACCCTCACAGTGACCAAAATTGCCATTTTTACAGAGTTTTGCTTACTCAAAATCTTCAAATTTGACCAATTTCAGGCACAGAAATGACTTTAAACACACTTATTTTAGTTGAAAAAGTAATAATTCATATCCAACCATTTAAAAAAGTCAAAAGATTAAATGTTAAAATTTCATCAATATTGACCATTTTTTCAACGTTCGACTGGTCCGGGTCATCGTTTTTCATCAGAAAATTGATTTTTTGGACACTTCCAAAAATGATTCAAAATGTCATTTGGATCAGGCCTCATGTTGAATAACCACTTTTTAAACCCTCACAGTGACCAAAATTGCCATTTTTACAGAGATTTGCTTACTCAAAATCTTCGAATTTTTACCAATTTCAGGCACAGAAATGACTTTAAACACACTAATTTTAGTTGAAAAATTAATAACTCACATCCAACCGTCATTTAAAGTCAAAAGATTAAATGTTAAAATTTCATCAATATTGACCATTTTTTCAACGTTCGACTGGTCCGGGGTCATCGTTTTTCATCAGAAAATGGATTTTTTGGACTCTTCCAAAAATGATTCAAAATGTCATTTGGATCGGGCCTCATGTTGAATAACCACTTTTTAAACCCTCACAGTGACCAAAATTGCCATTTTTACAGAGTTTTGCTTACTCATAAGCTTCAAATTTGACCAATTTCAGGCACAGAAATGACTTTAAACACACTTATTTTAGTTGAAAAAGTAATAATTCATATCCAACCGTCATTTAAAGTCAAGATTAAATGTTAAAATTTCATCAATATTGACCATTTTTTCAACGTTCGACTGGTCCGGGGTCATCGTTTTTCATCAGAAAATTGATTTTTTGGACTCTACCAAAAATGATTCAAAATGTCATTTGGATCGGGCCTCATGTTGAATAACCACTTTTTAAACCCTCACAGTGACCAAAATTGCCATTTTTACAGAGTTTTGCTTACTCAAAATCTTCAATTTTGACCAATTTCAGGCACAGAAATGACTTTAAACACACTTATTTTAGTTGAAAAAGTAATAACTCACATCCAACCGTCATTTAAAGTCAAAAGATTAAATGTTAAAATTTCATCAATATTGACCATTTTTTCAATGTTCGACTGGTCCGGAGTCATCGTTTTTCATCAGAAAATGGATTTTTTGGACTCTTCCAAAAATGATTCAAATTGTCATTTGGATCGGGCCTCATGTTGAATAACCACTTTTTAAACCCTCACAGTGACCAAAATTGCCATTTTTACAGAGTTTTGCTTACTCAAAAGCTTCAAATTTTGACCAATTTCAGGCACAGAAATGACTTTAAACACACTTATTTTAGTTGAAAAAGTAATAACTCACATCCAACCGTCATTTAAAGTCAAAAGATTAAATGTTAAAATTTCATCAATATTGACCATTTTTTCAACGTTCGACTGGTCCGGGGTCATCGTTTTTCATCAGAAAATTGATTTTTTGCACTCTACCAAAAATGATTCAGAATGTCATTTGGATCGGGCCTCATGTTGAATAACCACTTTTTAAACCCTCACAGTGACCAAAATTGCCATTTTTACAGAGTTTTGCTTACTCAAAATTTTCAATTTTGACCAATTTCAGGCAAAGAAATGACTTTAAACACACCTATTTTAGTTGAAAAAGTAATAACTCACATCCAACCGTCATTTAAAGTCAAAAGATTAAATGTTAAAATTTCATCAATATTGACCATTTTTTCAATGTTCGACTGGTCCGGGGTCATCGTTTTTCATCAGAAAATGGATTTTTTGGACTCTTCCAAAAATGATTCAAAATGTCATTTGGATCGGGCCTCATGTTGAATAACCACTTTTTAAACCCTCACAGTGACCAAAATTGCCATTTTTACAGAGTTTTGCTTAAAAAAAAATCTTCAAATTTGACCAATTTCAGGCACAGAAATTACTTTAAACACACTTATTTTAGTTGAAAAAGTAATAATTCATATCCAACCGTCATTTAAAGTCAAAAGATTAAATGTTAAAATTTCATCAATATTGACCATTTTTTCAACGTTCGACTGGTCCGGGGTCATCGTTTTTCATCAGAAAATTGATTTTTTGGACTCTACCAAAAATGATTCAAAATGTCATTTGGATCGGGCCTCATGTTGAATAACCACTTTTTAAACCCTCACAGTGACCAAAATTGCCATTTTTACAGAGTTTTGCTTACTCAAAATCTTCAATTTTGACCAATTTCAGGCACAGAAATGACTTTAAACACACTTATTTTAGTTGAAAAAGTAATAACTCACATCCAACCGTCATTTAAAGTCAAAAGATTAAATGTTAAAATTTCATCATTATTGACCATTTTTTCAATGTTCGACTGGTCCGGGGTCATCGTTTTTCATCAGAAAATGGATTTTTTGGACTCTTCCAAAAATGATTCAAATTGTCATTTGGATCGGGCCTCATGTTGAATAACCACTTTTTAAACCCTCAAAGTGACCAAAATTGCCATTTTTACAGAGTTTTGCTTACTCAAAAGCTTCAAATTTTGACCAATTTCAGGCACAGAAATGACTTTAAACACACTTATTTTAGTTGAAAAAGTAATAACTCACATCCAACCGTCATTTAAAGTCAAAAGATTAAATGTTAAAATTTCATCAATATTGACCATTTTTTCAACGTTCGACTGGTCCGGGGTCATCGTTTTTCATCAGAAAATTGATTTTTTGCACTCTACCAAAAATGATTCAGAATGTCATTTGGATCGGGCCTCATGTTGGATAACCACTTTTTAAACCCTCACAGTGACCAAAATTGCCATTTTTACAGAGTTTTGCTCACTCAAAAGCTTCAAATTTTGACCAATTTCAGGCACGGAAATGACTTTAAACACACTTATTTTAGTTGAAAAAGTAATAACTCACATCCAACCGTCATTTAAAGTCAAAAGATTAAATGTTAAAATTTCATCAATATTGACCATTTTTTCAACGTTCGACTGGTCCGGGGTCATCGTTTTTCATCAGAAAATTGATTTTTTGCACTCTACCAAAAATGATTCAGAATGTCATTTGGATCGGGCCTCATGTTGAATAACCACTTTTTAAACCCTCACAGTGACCAAAATTGCCATTTTTACAGAGTTTTGCTTACTCAAAATCTTCAATTTTGACCAATTTCAGGCAAAGAAATGACTTTAAACACACTTATTTTAGTTGAAAAAGTAATAACTCACAACCAACCGTCATTTAAAGTCAAAAGATTAAATGTTAAAATTTTATCAATATTGACCATTTTTTCAATGTTCGACTGGTCCGGGGTCATCGTTTTTCATCAGAAAATGGATTTTTTGGACTCTTCCAAAAATGATTCAAAATGTCATTTGGATCGGGCCTCATGTTGAATAACCACTTTTTAAACCCTCACAGTGACCAAAATTGCCATTTTTACAGAGTTTTGCTTACTCAAAATCTTCAAATTTGACCAATTTCAGGCACAGAAATGACTTTAAACACACTTATTTTAGTTGAAAAAGTAATAATTCATATCCAACCGTCATTTAAAGTCAAAAGATTAAATGTTAAAATTTCATCAATATTGACCATTTTTTCAACGTTCGACTGGTCCGGGTCATCGTTTTTCATCAGAAAATTGATTTTTTGGACTCTACCAAAAATGATTCAAAATGTCATTTGGATCAGGCCTCATGTTGAATAACCACTTTTTAAACCCTCACAGTGACCAAAATTGCCATTTTTACAGAGATTTGCTTACTCAAAATCTTCGAATTTTTACCAATTTCAGGCACAGAAATGACTTTAAACACACTAATTTTAGTTGAAAAATTAATAACTCACATCCAACCGTCATTTAAAGTCAAAAGATTAAATGTTAAAATTTCATCAATATTGACCATTTTTTCAACGTTCGACTGGTCCGGGGTCATCGTTTTTCATCAGAAAATGGATTTTTTGGACTCTTCCAAAAATGATTCAAAATGTCATTTGGATCGGGCCTCATGTTGAATAACCACTTTTTAAACCCTCACAGTGACCAAAATTGCCATTTTTACAGAGTTTTGCTTACTCATAAGCTTCAAATTTGACCAATTTCAGGCACAGAAAGGACTTTAAACACACTTATTTTAGTTGAAAAAGTAATAATTCATATCCAACCGTCATTTAAAGTCAAGATTAAATGTTAAAATTTCATCAATATTGACCATTTTTTCAACGTTCGACTGGTCCGGGGTCATCGTTTTTCATCAGAAAATTGATTTTTTGGACTCTACCAAAAATGATTCAAAATGTCATTTGGATCGGGCCTCATGTTGAATAACCACTTTTTAAACCCTCACAGTGACCAAAATTGCCATTTTTACAGAGTTTTGCTTACTCAAAATCTTCAATTTTGACCAATTTCAGGCACAGAAATGACTTTAAACACACTTATTTTAGTTGAAAAAGTAATAACTCACATCCAACCGTCATTTAAAGTCAAAAGATTAAATGTTAAAATTTCATCAATATTGACCATTTTCTCAATGTTCGACTGGTCCGGGGTCATCGTTTTTCATCAGAAAATGGATTTTTTGGACTCTTCCAAAAATGATTCAAATTGTCATTTGGATCGGGCCTCATGTTGAATAACCACTTTTTAAACCCTCAAAGTGACCAAAATTGCCATTTTTACAGAGTTTTGCTTACTCAAAAGCTTCAAATTTTGACCAATTTCAGGCACAGAAATGACTTTAAACACACTTATTTTAGTTGAAAAAGTAATAATTCATATCCAACCGTCATTTAAAGTCAAAAGATTAAATGTTAAAATTTCAGCAATATTGACCATTTTTTCAACGTTCGACTGGTCCGGGGTCATCGTTTTTCATCAGAAAATTGATTTTTTGCACTCTACCAAAAATGATTCAGAATGTCATTTGGATCGGGCCTCATGTTGAATAACCACTTTTTAAACCCTCACAGTGACCAAAATTGCCATTTTTACAGAGTTTTGCTTACTCAAAATCTTCAATTTTGACCAATTTCAGGCACAGAAATGACTTTAAACACACTTATTTTAGTTGAAAAAGTAATAACTCACATCCAACCGTCATTTAAAGTCAAAAGATTAAATGTTAAAATGTCATCAATATTGACCATTTTTTCAATGTTCGACTGGTCCGGGGTCATCGTTTTTCATCAGAAAATGGATTTTTTGGACTCTTCCAAAAATGATTCAAATTGTCATTTGGATCGGGCCTCATGTTGAATAACCACTTTTTAAACCCTCAAAGTGACCAAAATTGCCATTTTTACAGAGTTTTGCTTACTCAAAAGCTTCAAATTTTGACCAATTTCAGGCACAGAAATGACTTTAAACATACTTATTTTAGTTGAAAAAGTAATAACTCACATCCAACCGTCATTTAAAGTCAAAAGATTAAATGTTAAAATTTCATCAATTTTGACCATTTTTTCAATGTTCGACTGGTCCGGGGTCATCGTTTTTCATCAGAAAATGGATTTTTTGGACTCTTCCAAAAATGATTCAAAATGTCATTTGGATCGGGCCTCATGTTGAATAACCACTTTTTAAACCCTCACAGTGACCAAAATTGCCATTTTTACAGAGTTTTGCTTACTCAAAAGCTTCAAATTTTGACCAATTTCAGGCACAGAAATGACTTTAAACACACTTATTTTAGTTGAAAAAGTAATAACTCACATCCAACCGTCATTTAAAGTCAAAAGATTAAATGTTAAAATTTCATCAATATTGACCATTTTTTCAACGTTCGACTGGTCCGGGGTCATCGTTTTTCATCAGAAAATTGATTTTTTGCACTCTACCAAAAATGATTCAGAATGTCATTTGGATCGGGCCTCATGTTGAATAACCACTTTTTAAACCCTCACAGTGACCAAAATTGCCATTTTTACAGAGTTTTGCTTACTCAAAAGCTTCAAATTTTGACCAATTTCAGGCACAGAAATGACTTTAAACACACTTATTTTAGTTGAAAAAGTAATAACTCACATCCAACCGTCATTTAAAGTCAAAAGATTAAATGTTAAAATTTCATCAATATTGACCATTTTTTCAATGTTCGACTGGTCCGGGGTCATCGTTTTTCATCAGAAAATGGATTTTTTGGACTCTTCCAAAAATGATTCAAAATGTCATTTGGATCGGGCCTCATGTTGAATAACCACTTTTTAAACCCTCACAGTGACCAAAATTGCCATTTTTACAGAGATTTGCTTACTCAAAATCTTCGAATTTTGACCAATTTCAGGCACAGAAATTACTTTAAACACACTTATTTTAGTTGAAAAATTAATAACTCACATCCAACCGTCATTTAAAGTCAAAAGATTAAATGTTAAAATTTCATCAATATTGACCATTTTTTCAACGTTCGACTGGTCCGGGGTCATCGTTTTTCATCAGAAAATGGATTTTTTGGACTCTTCCAAAAATGATTCAAAATGTCATTTGGATCGGGCCTCATGTTGAATAACCACTTTTTAAACACTCACAGTGACCAAAATTGCCATTTTTACAGAGTTTTGCTTACTCAAAAGCTTCAAATTTTGACCAATTTCAGGCACAGAAATGACTTTAAACACACTTATTTTAGTTGAAAAAGTAATAATTCATATCCAACCGTCATTTAAAGTCAAAAGATTAAATGTTAAAATTTCAGCAATATTGACCATTTTTTCAACGTTCGACTGGTCCGGGGTCATCGTTTTTCATCAGAAAATTGATTTTTTGCACTCTACCAAAAATGATTCAGAATGTCATTTGGATCGGGCCTCATGTTGAATAACCACTTTTTAAACCCTCACAGTGACCAAAATTGCCATTTTTACAGAGTTTTGCTTACTCAAAATCTTCAATTTTGACCAATTTCAGGCACAGAAATGACTTTAAACACACTTATTTTAGTTGAAAAAGTAATAACTCACATCCAACCGTCATTTAAAGTCAAAAGATTAAATGTTAAAATTTCATCAATATTGACCATTTTTTCAATGTTCGACTGGTCCGGGGTCATCGTTTTTCATCAGAAAATGGATTTTTTGGACTCTTCCAAAAATGATTCAAATTGTCATTTGGATCGGGCCTCATGTTGAATAACCACTTTTTAAACCCTCAAAGTGACCAAAATTGCCATTTTTACAGAGTTTTGCTTACTCAAAATCTTCAATTTTGACCAATTTCAG
>NW_028243035.1:0-2500 GCF_964263255.1 Lissotriton vulgaris
AAATAAATAATGATTGTGCCACACCTATTTGCCAAAGTGACACAATGTATGACAGTATATTGAGAGCGCAGCACAACAGTACAGTTAGATGCTAGCTAGTATGCAATAGTTTGCACTTTTAAAACAATGACTTATGCCTAAACCCACATAATCTGCTGGATATTAGTATATCATGCAGGCAGGCATTGTAGGCTCAACCACAACTCTTGTTATCCACATAAGGGTATAAAGTGCACTGATTTACGCCTTTGCTCTAAGAGTCAGCCTCAGCTTCACCCTTTTTGCTCCCTCTCTCTTTCTCTCTCTCTCTCTCTCTCTCTCTCTCTCTCTCTCTCTCTCTCTCTCTATCTCTCTCTCTCTCTCTCTCTCTCTCTCTCTCTATATATATATATATATAGATATATCTATATATATATATATATATATATATATATATATATATATATATATATATATATATCCCAGTCTCATCTATCTTCCCTCTCCCTCTCTCTCTCTCTCTCTCTCTCTCTCTCTCTCGATCTACAGCAGTCTTTGATATCATTGAGGGCTCCAGTCTGAGTTGGTCTGTAACGGATGTATGTCGTTACAACGCGATGTTTTACATCGCAGTACTTTACGACGCATGTTTTACAATGCAAGTCGTTACCACGACTTGCGTTGTTGGGGGCTGGATAGTGAATAGTTTAATTTACTATTACAACTCCAGTCCCCGTGGAAATTAGGGAAGGAGTTGGATAGTAAATTAAACTATTTACTATCCTGGAGCGCCCCCCAGCGCAATTCGTTTTTACAACTTGCTTTGTAAAAGTTGCGTCTTAACCCCTTCGGTGCTGCTGACGACCTTAGCTCGTCACGATTCCAGTAGGGAAGGTGTTGGTTCATTCCTTATGTTGGAGCGCCATCTAGAGCAAGTCCGGTAGATAATGTGTTTGCAATAGTAGCGCGCAATGCTTTCCAACGGGGCGACCAGATTGCCGGGCTTACCTGGAAGGCCTGAGGCCTGAGGTCCAGGGGAGGGCGGCCTCCCCATCCCGGGCGCTGTCCTTGGTCCTGCTGCGTGGCAGGGTGCCCGGGACGGGGTCCGGAGGGCCCAGGGAGGCTTTCCCTGCGCCGCCGGGCTTGGGAGCCCAGGCTGGGTCCAGGGGCCCGGCCGGGCCCCGGGTCGGGTGCCACGGCCCTGGGCCCGGTCCACCGGCCTGCCGCACAGCCAAAGGACCAGGACGGGGCTCCGTTGTGCCCGGGAAGCCTCCCCTCGCTCGGCTGAGTTCAGCAGCTCCGGCCGGGGGCCCCTGAGGGCCCGGGGAGGGCGGCCTCCCCATCCCGGGCGCTGTCCTTGGTCCTGCTGCGTGCCCGGGACGGGGTCCGGATTGCCCTGGGAGGCTTCCCCTGCGCCTCCGGGCCTGGGAGCCCCGGCTGGGTCCAGGGGCCCGGACGGGCCCCGGGTCGGGTGCCACGGCCCTGGGCCCGGTCCCCCGGCCTGCCACACTGCCAAAGCTCCGGGACAGGGCTCCGTTGTGCCCGGGAAGCCTCCCCTCGCTCGGCCGAGTTCAGCAGCTCCGGCCGGGGCCCCTGAGGGCCCGGGGAGGGCGGCCTCCCCATCCCGGGCGCTGTCCTTGGTCCTGCTGCGTGGCAGGCTGCCCCGGGACGGGGTACGGAGGGCCCGGGGAGGCTTCCCCTGCGCCTCCGGGCCTGGGAGCCTCGGCTGGGTCCAGGGGCCCGGACGGGCCCCGGGTCGGGTGCCACGGCCCTGGACCCGGTCCCCCGGCCTGCCACACTGCCAAAGCTCCGGGACAGGGCTCCGTTGTGCCCGGCAAGCCTCCCCTCGCTCGGCCGAGTTCAGCAGCTCCGGCCGGGGCCCCTGAGGGCCCGGGGAGGGCGGCCTCCCCATCCCGGGCGCTGTCCTTGGTCCTGCTGCGTGGCAGGCTGCCCCGGGACGGGGTCCGGAGGGCCCGGGGAGGCTTCCCCTGTGCCTCCGGGCCTGGGAGCCCCGGCTGGGTCCGGGGGCCAGGCCGGGCCCCAGGTCGGGTGCCACGGCCCCGGGCCTTTGGTCCCCACGCCCCCGTTCCCTGGCGCCAGCTCACTTTTTCGTTGGGGCATAGAGTGACACCGGCTGGCTTGACTTTCGTGCCCGGCTATCTGGTCTCTGGGATCCCCTCGGCCATCTGGTCTCTGGGATCCCCTCGGCCATCTGGTCTCCGGGATCCCCTCGGCCATCTGGTCTCTAGGATCGCCTCGGCCATCTGGTCTCCCGCAATGCTTTCCTATGAGGGCGACCAGATGGCCGGACTTCCCTGGAAGTCCCGATGAGGTGCCATTTGCCTCCCGGATCCCAGCGAGGGCTCCAGGAGGTCGGGTACTTTCGCGCCTTAGGTCCCCTCTGTCACCTCAAGTGCACGGATTACAAGAAAGGGGGGTAATTTTCCTCCGGATTACTAGGGAGAGGGTCAGTCAGACCTCCGTGTGGTTTTGCGATTCTGAATCAGGGGAAGGCAGGACC
>NW_028243035.1:12500-47000 GCF_964263255.1 Lissotriton vulgaris
GGGGCCCGGGGAAGGCTCTCCCCGGCCTGGACTAGGGTTAGGAAAGCCGGGACTGGGGCCGGGGCCGGGCCCGGGGCTTGAGCCCCGTCCGGCAGGGCCCGGTGGTGCGGGAATACCCCTCCGTCCTGCAAGCCGGCCTGGGGTCCGGGGCGCCCGGGACGGAGGGTCGACCGGGGCCCAGGGAGGCTCTCCCCGGCCTGGACTAGGGTTAGGAAAGCCGGGACTGGGGCCGGGACCGGGCCCGGGGCTTGAGCCCAGTCCGGCAGGGCCCGGTGGTGCGGGAATACCCCTCCGTCCTGCAAGCCGGCCTGGGGTCCGGGGCGCCCGGGACGGAGGGTCGACCGGGGCCCAGAGAGGCTCTCCCCGGCCTGGGCTAGGGTTAGGAAAGCCGGGACTGGGGCCGGGACCGGGCCCGGGGCTTGAGCCCAGTCCGGCAGGGCCCGGTGGTGCGGGAATACCCCTCCGTCCTGCAAGCCGGCCGGGGGTCCGGGGCGCCCGGGACGGAGGGTCGACCGGGGCCCAGGGAGGCTCTCCCCGGCCTGGACTAGGGTTCAGAAAGCCGGGACTGGGGCCGGGACTGGGCCCGGGCCCGGGGCTTGAGCCCCGTCCGGCAGGGCCCGGTGGAGCGGGAATACCCCTCCGTCCTGCTAGCCGGCCGGGGGTCCGGGGCGCCCGGGACAGAGGGTCCATCAGGGCCCAGGGAGGCCTGAAGCCCCGGAGCCCCGGAGCTCTGGAGCCCTGCAGCCCCAGAGCCCTGCAGGCCCGGGGCAGGCAGATTGGCATCATTTGGGTCCCGGTCATCTGGTCGCCCCTCTCGCCTCGGCCATCTGGTCGCCTGCAATGCTTTCCTATAAAGCGACCAGATGGCCGGACTTCCCTGGAAGTGCCGATGAGGTGCCATTTGCCTCCCGGATCCCAGCCAGGGCTCCAGGAGGTTGGGCACGTTTGCGCCGTGGGTCCACTCTGTCACCTCGAGTGCATGGATTACAAGAAATGGGGGTAATTTTCCTCCGGATTAGTAGGTGCAAGGGTATGCCCGAACACCCTTCCGGGGCTGGTTGTTCCCTGCTTGGGACCAGATGGGCGATGCCTGGGCAACACCTCCCAGGCATCCGGGGCTCCCTCCTCCGGCCCACAGAGTGGCAAAGTACCCCGGACGGGCTCCATGGGTCCCAGGCCCTGTAACCCTGGAGCCCTGCAGACCTCGAGCCCTGGAGCCCAGCAGCCCCGGAGCTCTGCAGCCCTGGAGCCCTGGAGCCCTGCAGCCCAGGAGCCCTGGAGCCCCGGAGCCCCGGAGCCCCGTAGCCCTGCAGCCCCTCGAGCCGTGGAGCCCTGCAGTCCCCGAGCCCTGCAGACCCAGAGACCCAGAGACCCAGAGACCCAGAGACCCAGAGACCCAGAGCCCCAGAGCCCCGGAGGCCTGGAGCCTTGGAGCCCCGGAGCTCCCTACAGGCCTGGGGCAGGCAGATTGGTGTCATTTCGGTCCCGGCCATCTGGTCGCCCCTCTCGCCTCGGCCATCTGGTCGCCCGCAATGCTTTCCTATGTAGCGACCAGATGGCCGGACTTCCCTGGAAGTCCCGATGAGGTGCCATTCGCCTCCCGGATCCCAGCGAGGGCTCCGGGAGGTCGGGCACTTTTGCGCCCTGGGTCCCCTCTGTTACCTCGTGTGCAGGGATTACAAGAAATGGGGGTAACTTTCCTCCGGATTGATAGGGACAAGGTACTCTGGGACCCCTCTCGGCCTAGCGGTGTCCGTTGTGCCTGGGGAGCCTGGCTGGGTTCAAGAGCTCCGGCTGGGGCACCGTCCTGGGTCCTTCTGCGTGGCAGGGTGCCCGGGATGGGTTCCGGAGGGCCCGGGGAAGGCTACCCCTGTGCCTCTGGGCCTTGGGGTCCCCGGGCCCCGGATGGGGTGCTCTGGCCCAGGGCCCTGTCCTCCGGCCTGCCGCACTGTCAAAGGCCCGGCACTGGGTTCCGTGGTGCCCGGGGTGCCTCCCCGTGCTTGGCTGGGTTCAGGACCTCCGTCCTGGGGCCCTCAGTTGCCCCGGGGAGGTTGGCCTCCTTGCCCGCGGGTCCGTCCTGGGTCCTGCCGCGTGGCAGGGTGCCTAGGACGGGGTCCGGAGGACCCGGGGTAGGCTTCCCCTGCGCCTCTGGGCCTGGGAGCCCCGGCAGGGTCCAGGGGCCTCGCCGGGCCCCGAGTGGGGTGCTTGAGCCCTTGGCCCCGTCCCTCCGGCCTTCCGCACTGCCAAAGGCCCGGGACTGGGTTCCGTGGTGCCCAGGGAGCCTCCCCTTGCTCCGCTGGGTTTTGGGAGCCCCGTCCGGGGCCCCTGAGAGGGTGGCCTCCATACTGGGGGGCTCCGTCCTGGGTCCTGCCGCGCGGCAGGGAGCCCCGGAGCCCTGCAGCTCCTGATCCCTACAGGCCTGGGGCAGGCAGATTGGTGTCATTTCGGCCGCGGCAATCTTGTCGCCCCTCTCGCCTCGGCCATCTGGTCGCCCGCAATGCTTTCCTATGTAGCGACCAGATGGCCGGACTTCCCTGGAAGTCCCGATGAGGTGCCATTCGCCTCCCGGATCCGAGCGAGGGCTCCGGGAGCTCGCGCACTTTTTCGCCCTGGGTCCCCTCTGTCACCTTGTGTGCACGGATTACAAGAAATATGGGTAATTTTCCTCCGGATTGATAGGGACAAGGTACTCTCGGCCTAGCGGTCCTCAGCCGGCAGCTGGACGGGCCAGGATGTTGCCCCAGCCCCGGGTCTGTTCCTGGGCCTGCCGCGTGGCAGGAAGCCCTGGATGGGGTCCGGGAGGGCCCGGGGAGGTGTCCCCAGCGCCTCCGGTCTCCCAGATGGGGCCAGGGGCCCGGGTTGGGCTCCATCATGAGCACCACAGCTCCATGCCCAAACCCATTTGAACCGCCGCAGTGAAGGGGTTAAGAGAACTTCGGTGTAACATCCGTGTTGTAAAGGATGTTCCCCGTCTGGAACTCCAAGGGTGCAGATAAAGGGATACTCTGCACATCAGAATGACAGTATCCAGTGAACCTCTGTGGATCTGGCGTTGGTGAAAGCACTGCTAAACTACTGCAGGGCAAGGTGCCCGAAATCACAGCTGGAGGTGGCAATTTAAGCCATTTGCACTGTACAAGAAATGCATGACGTCATCTTGTGTGTGGTGTTTTATCAATGGTAATTTTCATCTCTTCATGATTATGCAAAATGGGAGTTTTTTTAACTCAATGGATGCCCAGTAAGCGCCAGGGACCTGGGGCAACTGGTAGAACAGGGTCTCTGCCTGCCTCCTGCTGATTCCATACACAGGCATTCAAAAACAGTCACACAAGACCGGCCACTGGCTGTTGCCCATTTTGGAACTTGTGTCTATAATTCCTAATTATTCCTTGTACCATGGCCATTCCAATTCTCTTTTGCTATTACTACCATTCACAGGCTATTCTGACATCGTTTTCTTCCATAGATGTTTGCTGGGGAGTTTTTATGCTTCTCGGGGGAGCTCACCTACTTTTCCCCGTTTCTGAACCTGGACAGCACTTTCAATTCTTTTGTTTTACTCACTCTGCTTTTTTCTTCAATTTCAATTTACAGTGCCTGCTGATATGGTCTTGGGCTCATGGTAGATGCTAAAGTCCTGATGATGATCCTGGTATTTGTTGAGGAGTGAAACGCCATCGGCTGATTATACTGCAGACCCACTTTTGAATATCTGATTTTTTAAGACATTTATCACATGCGGGTGTCACTTTGAAGGAGCACCGAGCACGTAATTCTACACTGACAGTTTTTTTTGTGTGACTTCAGTTGTTTAATTGATTAAACTTGTCATTTCTGCATATTCCTTCGATTAGACACCTCTGTCCTTTTTCTACCAATGAAAAATTCAAGGTATGTGGATTGGGAATAACTAATGTTATTGTTTGTTCTCCCTGGTAATAAAAGTGGCATGTAGTGCGCTGCAGCCACAATGCAGTGCTACGTCTATTGCTGGATGAAACAGTCACACACTCTTCTCATGTCAAAGCTGACAAAGGCAATAGCAAATTCTTCCAGTAGCCACTTTGTACCTTAGCGCTTCTTAATATCATGTGGAAGCAAGAGCCATCTCCTTGAAGGGTAAAAAATGAAAGCGGATAGGCATAAAAAGGCTCTTCATGGCAATTATGATGTACAGGACGATCCAAATTCAAAGCCTGATCAAGAGTGGGAGAAAAATTGATCCAGGACTGCCAGGAGATGGCAGGAAATGACCCCAAGGATGAGAAAAAATAAGAAGGAAACACATTGGAGATCTATACATACAATTTTTTATTTATTTATTTTATACACTTGTAAGGCGCACAGCTACCCACAAAGGGTTTCCCGGCGCCGGACAAGCAAAACACAAAAACACAACTGGATAGAGAATATTCAAAGCACTTATTTGTCGAACAACCAGGTTTTTACACTTTTCCTGAAATTCATATAGCTTTCCTCCTTGCGTATATGAATAGGTAATGTGTTCCACAAAGTTGGGCCCAAATAGGAAAAAGATCTCCCGCCTATTCTAGCCCGTTTGAACCTCGGTACCGCAAAGTTCGCAGCAGTGCATGAACGAAGACTGCGATTGGGGAGGTAGGGCTTAGCAAGGTCCTGAAGGTATTTGGGGGCAGTGCCAGCTTTGATTTTAAATAGGTAGGTCAGGGTTTTGAACCGAATCCGGTTTTCAACCCTGTGCCAATGCAGGTCCCTAAGATGTTTGGTGATCCTAGCGGATCTAGGGATTCTGCAAAGCAGTCTGGCAGCAGCGTTTTGCACCAGTTGCAGACGTTTTAATACTGCTTTGTTTGAGCCCAAGTACAAGATGTTACCGTAACCAAGCCGAGATGTCACTAAGGCATTGACTACGGTCTTCTGGGTAGTAGGTGGTAACATCCAGACAATTTTGCGAAGCCATTTAAGAATGGTAAAACATATGCCTGCCACTTTATTTGCTTGCTGAGTCATAGATAGATTGTCATCTATGATGACCCCAAGGTTTCTAACCTGAGAGGCTGGGGGTGGAAGTTTACCTAATGACGATGGCCAATGGGGATCACTCCAGAGATCTTTACTATTCCCTAAGAGGAGGACCTCTGTTTTCTCCCCATTTAATTTAAGTGTATTAGCTGACATCCAACTAAATATTTCCTGCAGGCCTATTTTTAATGCAGATGGAGCAAACGATTCAGATTTGGAAAGTGAAAACAGGATTTGAGAATCATCTGCATAAGTCATTAAAATAAGACCAAAATTTTCTGCAACATTGGCCAATGGTCGTAGGTACAAATTAAAAAACAACGGGCTCAGGATCGATCCCTGTGGCACACCATGAGGAGAGTGGAATACCTCAGAGCATGCCTCCGAAGAGGAGATCTGAAAAGTGCGGAGGGATAAGTATGATCTAATCCACTCCAGTGCTTTGCCTTCGACACCATTCTCCCCCAGCCTGTCAAGCAGTATGGAGTGAGAAATGGTGTCGAAGGCCGCACTTAGATCCAACAAGACCAATGCTACCGTTTGGCCATCATCCATGAGCTCCCTGATCTTTTCTGTGACCCCGAGCAGGGCCGTCTCGGTGGAATAACCACCCCTAAACCCAGATTGGGACGAATGAAGAAGCTTGTTATTTTCCACATAAGTTGAAAGTGCCTTATGGATGTGCCTCTCTAAAATTTTTGAAAAGGCAGGCAGTAATGATATTGGATGATAATTGGCCAATATCCTAGGGTCTGCAGCCGGCTTTTTAAGCAGAGGACTGACCATAGCATGTTTCCATAGAGCAGGAACTGTGGCCTGCTCAATGGAGGCGTTCAGTATCTCAGCTTTGGAAATCATGGCAGAGTCCTCTAATTTACTCATGATACTGATAGGAATAGGGTCACGTGGGGAACCCGATTTGATCAATTTTAATAATTCCTTCAGTGTATCCAGATTAATGGGAGGCCATGCTTCAAGATGACAATTTCCTCTGGGGCCTTGGGGGGTGTTTTGTTGTTTGTGTGTGATCGTGCTGTCCCTTTTGATATTAGAGACAATGTTATCAATCTTATCGGTGAAAAAAGAAGCCAAGTCCTGGCACTGCTGGGTGTTCAGAGGGTTAGGTTTTGCTCTAGCATTCTCACCAGCCAACTCTTTTACAGTATTGAAGAGAGTCTGGGATTTGTTTACGGCCATGTTAATGCTAGTAGTAACATAGCATGCTTTGGCTTTCATGCATGCTGAATGATAGCTATTTCTGGCCTTTCGGTAAACTTCTTTCTGATGGAGTTCATAGTTTTTACGCCACTGCCTCTCCAGGGTCTTACATGTGGATTTTTCTTTCTTAAGAGCTTCTGTGTACCAGGGGGCAGGAGGGCGATGTGTTTTTCCTTTGCAACGGGATAGAGGCAGGCAGGTATCCGCTGCACCATTTAACCATGTTTGTGTAGCCTCTGCTATACTTTCCATATCTCCATCTAAGCATGGGTGATCTTTCCTCAAAGCATTGTTGAGATCCTCCAAGTTTAGAGATTTCCAATTTCTCCTAAAAGATTCTGAAGGAGTCGTAACAGGACATTTGGTAGGTTTAAGTGAGATAGCGAAACGTAATAATAAATGGTCTGGCCAGAGAACAGGAGTAGTGTTTAGCCATGAGAGTTCTTTCATATTTGATATAATAGGGTCTAACAAGTGTCCAGCTTTGTGAGTTGGACCCTCATTTCGTAAAGTCATATTTAAGACCATAAAATTGTCCATTAAGTTTTTGCAGGTCTTGTTGTTGTCATCTTCTAAATGAAGATTCAGGTCTCCAAGTACAGTAAAATTTTGAGCATTCAGATGTTGGGGTAGGATAAAGTTTACAAGATTGTCTGACCAAGAGGGATTATTAACTGGCGGTCGATAGATCAGTACGCCAGAGAAGGTAAACTTAGGGCTGAGAGTAATTTTAAAAGATGCAGCTTCGCAGTTAGGAATGTCTGCAGGTTCAAAGTTGCACACAAAATCTCTGCTATGAATAATAGCAATACCCCCTCCTGTTTGGCCTGTCCGATCCCTCCTTACAATAGCATAGCTCGGGGGGAGGGCAGTTGCAACGTCTGGACCTGATCCGTCATGAAGCCAAGTCTCGGTTAAGAATATGGCGATGGCCTTTTTTTCTACTAAAAGATGAAAAATATCTAATTTGTGTTGTGGTAGTGAACGACAATTTATCAAGTAGAATATGAAATTGTTAGGACTTTCTCCCTGTTGGTAAGATTTGAAAACAGTACCCTGGGAGGTGTCAGAATAGGGCTGATACTTAGTCAGAGAAAGGGTACATTGTACATGTATTTATATAGCGCAAATCGCCCACATCTATGCGCTTGCTTAGGGAACCCGTCCTGGTATTCCCCTGTGAGATACCCCGGCAGGGTATCCACAAGGTGAAAGCCAGGCATCCCGCCGCGAGGGGCCGTTGCGGAGATTAAGCAAGCTATTGCCCAGAGTCGCAGAGTGTGAACCCGTGAGTCGAGTAGGCACCGGAGCGAGAATTATCGAGTCCGTGGAATTATTGAGCCCAACCCCCGTCGGGGCGGGGAATTGAACCCTGGTCCACGGCCGATCTCAGTTTCCGGGTCTGCCTCCTCTAACCCTTGAGCCACACTTCTCCACATTCAGGGCATGTTTGTACGCCAGCTAATAATGGATTCAGGGTTATGCAGTTATCATGGCTAATGGGGCGTAACGCCCTAAGTTGGGCACCTGTTAGCATACCTGATCAAGAAGGGGCAGTGATTTGTGCCCTATGTCCCGGCCTGGCCCGGACGGGCACAGACAGGCTGACTCTGACTAGACTCCGGCGAAGACGAGGCGCGTCTGCTCAAAACGCGTCCGTTATCGCGGAGAAGGCTGTTTCCTTTTATCACTGAGCCTAGAGCGCTCTCGCCGCTCTGTCCCGCCCTAAGATGGCCACCACAAAATCCCTGGTGCTCGGTGCCTTGCCCTGAAATCGGTAGGTATCGAGCGCGAGTGTGCTGGAGAAAATGCGGGTAAGTAACAAGTATGCTGCCTGCAGATTTCTAAAGTTAAAATACACAAGTATTACAAATTATCACGATACAATTATTAAAAGGTTTTCGTTCGCTAAAAATCGGCTTTCAATTGTCCTCTAGCGAAGTGAATGAGCAGTAAGATCATACACTGCCCAAGTGCTCGCTAATCCAAGTGAGGTTGATTGACATTGCCAACGCTTGTTTATTGTGGTTTGTCATGGCCGATGTTGTATCTTACACATTTCTGCTGCAGGTTTTCTGATGACCACCAGGTGGCATTTAAAAGCAGCAAAACGGTGTTGTTTAAATGTGCCTCCATTGCAGTGCTGCGTTCGGAGCAGGACGAATGACGAATCTACAGACGGTGAAACCAAAAGAGCTCCTGTGGGTGGGTCAAATAAAGAAAGGGAGGAAAGCCACCAATAGGAGCAAGGCAAGTGCCCGATTAGAAGCTGATTCGACACAAAATTTTTGTAGGAGTTAGAATGAGGGTCTAAGAGTTAGGGATGCGAGAAATTATAACTGGACAAATGTATAGAAAATATTTTTCCAGTTTTATAACATTGCGAATCTTTTTATCATTTACACTGCTACTTGACTTGTCGGCCGCGTTCGACACGGTCGACTATAACATCTTGTTAAACCGTGTTGAGCAGGCCAGCCTCACGGGCACAGTGCTCGGTTGGATAGCGTCCTTTATCACTGATCGGATGCAGTCTGTGAGACTTGGCACCTTCACAGCTCATAAAATACCCTCATTTTGTGGAGTGCCACAGGGCTCGTCACTCTCACCCCTTCTATTCAACCTATATCTAAGACCATTATTATATTTATTAAAAACTCAGAAAGTTACCATTTTTAACTATGCTGACGATTTACAGCTAATATTCCCCCTGAATACATCGGATGCTGTCAGCGAGTTTTGGGTGACGATGGCACTCATACAACAAGCATTGGAAATGCAATAGGGCTCGCATTAGGAAAGTTTGAGCTATTGGTCTTATAAATGTATTTATTTATTTATGGGATTTTTAGTGCGCAACTAATACCCTAAGGTGTCTAGGCGCAGCGAGATACTCTAGATTACAGCATAAATCAGAGCACGTTCTCATTGATTGAAAAGCCAAGTCTTCAGTAATTTGCGGAAGTTAATAAGGGTGGGAGCGGTTTTAATGTGCAAAGGGAGTGAATTCCAGAGCACAGGAGTTTTTACCAAGAATCGTCTGTCACCCCAAGTGGCCGTTCTTGTGCGGGGGACAGTCAAAAGATAGCTAGCTGTTGATCTTAGATTCTTTTTGGGGATGTACACCTGAAAAGCCTCTTTTAAAAACTTTGGTCCTGTCTGGTGAATGGCCTTATAGGCTATGCAAAGAGCTTTAAATTTGATCCTGCTCTCGACCCTTAACCAATGGAGATGGCGTATGGCTGCAGAAGTGGAATGTCGCCTAGGGATGTTAAGCAGGATCCGTGCTGCCATGTTTTGGATGGACTGAAGCTTGTTTAAGATATATTTGTGTGTACCAAGAAAGAGAGCATTTCCATAATCTAATTTTGAAAATACTAGGGTGGTAACTAGCGTTTTTCCTGCAGATTCTGGTAAATACGGCAAGAGTTTTTTTATTTTCTTCAGTACAAAGAAAGTAGCCGAAACCACCTTCTTGACGTGGCATCCAAAAGATAACCTGTTATCAAAAAATCACTCCCAGATTCCTGACCTTGGTGGCTGGCACCGGGGGGGGCCATCTGACTGGGCCACCATGTGTGAGACCATTCTGGGGAAATTGTGCCGAAGGTCATAACCTCAGTCTTCTCCGCATTAAGTTTCAGGCAGTTACCGTGCATCCATGATTGTACATCCAGTAATCCCTCCTGAAACTTAGCTGCTACCACGGGGCCATTCTTGTGCACCGCCAACACGAGCTGGGTATCATCGGCGTAGGTGGTTAAACGCATCCCATGGGATTTAATGACCCTCGCCAAGTCCGAAACATAAATGTTGAAAAGTGTAGGACTTAACGAGGATCCTTGAGGGGCCCCACAAGGCAATTCAGTAGTGGGTGAATAATAATTGCCCAGCTTTACTGCCTGTCTACGGTTGGCTAAAAAGGAGGCTATAAGGTCTTTGGCCAGATGATTGATCCCAAGGGTTGCGACACGGTCGACCAAGATGGTATGGTCGACCGTGTCAAAGGCCGCCGACAGGTCCAATAGAATAAGAACTGCAGCTCCTCCTGAGTCCATAATCTCTCTAATTTCGTCCGAGGCTTTTATTAGTGCTGTCTCAGTTCCGTGTTCCCTCGGGAACCCGAACTGAGTGTCATCTAAGAGTTTATGATGTTCAATAAACTCTGAGAGCTGTTTATTCATAATTGCCTCTATGATTTTGGACGTGAAGGGAAGGTAGGCAATAGGCCTGTAGTTGGACGAAATAGTGGGGTCTAAGGAAGGCTTTTTAATTAAAGGTTTAACAATGGCCTTCTTCCAGCTTGCTGGGTAGACAGATATTTATTTTTATTTATGTGTTATATTTTAAAATAGCTAAATTAATAGCTTTGTCATTTACAATGCCAATAGTTATAACTTTTGCAAATGTGACACCTATAGCATTTGTAATGCAACATGTTTTGTATTTACGTGACTTAGATGTATTGATATTACAAATAACAATGGCTTTTAATTTTTTTAAATAATAAATAATACTGAAATAATTTATTTAATTTGTAATGGCGATAGCTTAAACTTTTGTAAATAACTTTTGTGAAGATTATGTTCAGTGTTTTTTATTGTGACGAAAATCCAAGAACAGAAGTGAAATATTAACATCTTTTTGTGATTTGTAATAAAGCGTGAAAGCTGAAAACAGCTTGAAACATTGAAAGAACATATTTGAACCAGTGATGCTGTGGTTGCGCTGAGTCATGCTGTGGTTGCGCTGAGTGATGATGTGGAGGTGCTGAGTGATGCTGTGGTTGCGCTGAGTGATGCTGTGGTTGCGCTGAGTGGTGTGTGCATCGGTGGAGCTTAGTGGGTGCATTGGTGGAGCTTTTTGGTGTGTGCATTGGTGGAGCTTAGTTGGAGCATCGGTGGAGCTGTGTGGTGGGTGCATCAGTGGAGCTGTGTGGTGCGTGCATCGGTGGAGCTGTGTGGTGGGTGCATCGGAGGAGCTGTGTGGTGGGTGCATCGGTGGAGCTGTGTGGTGGGTGCATCGGTGGAGCTGTGTGGTGGGTGCCTCGGTGGAGCTTTGTGGT
The DNA here is from genome assembly GCF_964263255.1 of Lissotriton vulgaris. Taxonomy (NCBI): domain Eukaryota; kingdom Metazoa; phylum Chordata; class Amphibia; order Caudata; family Salamandridae; genus Lissotriton; species Lissotriton vulgaris. The sequence goes on from NW_028243035.1 coordinate 23,788, forward strand.
GGGTGCATCGGTGGAGCTGTGCGGTGGGTGCATCAAAGGAGCTGTGTGGTGGGTGCATTGGTGGAGCTGTGTGGTGAGGGCATCGGTGGAGCTGGGTGGTGGGGGCATCGGTGGAGCTGGGTGGTGGGTGGTGGGTGCATCGGTGGAGCTGGGTGGTGGGTGCATCGGTGGAGCAGTGTGGTGGGTGCATCGGTTGAGCTGTATGGTGGGTGCATCGGTGGAGCTGTATGGTGGGTGCCTCGGTCGAGCTGTGTGGTGGGTGCATCAGTGGAGCTTAGTGGGTGCATTGGTGGAGCTGTTTGGTGTGTGCATTGGTGGAGCTTAGTTGGAGCATCGGTGGAGCTGTGTGGTTGGTGCATCAGTGGAGCTGTGTGGTGGGTGCATCGGTGGAGCTGTGTGGTGGGTGCATCGGTGGAGCTGTGTGGTGGGTGCATTGGTGGAGCTGTGTGGTGGGTGCATTGGTGGAGCTGTGTGGAGAGTGCCTCGGTGGAGATTTGTGGTGGGTGCATCGGTGGAACTGTGCGGTGGGTGCATCAATGGAGCTGTGTGGTGGGTGCATCGGTGGAGCTGTGTGGTGAGGGCATCGGTGGAGCTGGGTGGTGGGGGCATCGGTGGAGCTGGGTGGTGGGTGCATCGGTGAAGCTGGGTGGTGGGTGCATCAGTGGAGCTGTGTGGTGGTTGCATCGGTGGAGCTGTATGGTGGGTGCATCAGTTGAGCTGTATGGTGGGTGCATCGGTGGAGCTGTATGGTGGGGGCCTCGGTGGAGCTGTGTGGTGGGTGCATCGGTGGAGCTGTGTGGTAGGTGCATCGGTGGAGCTGTGTCGGATGAGCTGTGTGGTGGGGGCATCGGTGGAGCTGGGTGCATCGGTGGAGCTGTGACAGTGGAGCTGTGTGGTGGGGCATCGGTGGAGCTGGGTGGTGGGTCCATCGGTGGAGCTGTGTTGGTGGAGCTGTGTGGTGGTTGCATCAGTAGAGCTGTGTGGTGGGTGCATCGGTGGAGCTGTGTGGTGGGTGCATCGGTGGAGCGGTGTGGTGGGTGCATCGGTGGAGCTGTGTGGTGGGTGCATCGGTGGAGCTGTGTGGTGGGTGCATGGGTGGAGCTGTGTGGTAGGGGCATCGGTGGAGCTGGGTGGTGGGTGCATCGGTGGAGCTGTGTGGTGGGTGCATCAGAGGAGCTGTGTGGTGGTTGCATCAATGTAGCTGTGTGGTGGGTGCATCGGTGGAGCTGTGTGGTGGGTGCATCGGTGGAGCTGTATGGTGGGTGCCTCGGTGGAGCTGTGTGGTGGGTGCATCGGTGGAGCTCTGTGGTGGGTGCATCAGTAGAGCTGTGTCTGTTGAGCTGTGTGGTGGGGGCATTGGTGGAGCTGGGTGGTGGGTACATCGGTGGAGCTGTGTTGGTGGAGCTGTGTGGTGGTTGCATCAGTGGAGCTGTTTGGTGGGTGCATCGGTGGAGCTGTGTGGTGGGTGCATCGGTGGAGCTGTGTGGTGGCTGCATCGGTGGAGCTGTGTGGTGGGTGCATCGGTGGAGCTGTGTGGTGGGTGCATCGGTGGAGCTGTGTGGTGGGTGCCTTGGTCATGCTGTGTGGTGAGTGCATCACCAGACCTGTGTGGTGGGTGCATCAGCGGAGCTGTGTGGTGGGTGCATCAGCGGAGCTGTGTGGTGGGTGCATCGGTGGAGCTGTGTGGTGGGTGCATCGGCGGAGCTGTGTGGTGGGTGCTTCGGTGGAGCTGTGTGGTGGGTGCAACTGTGGAGCTGTGTGGTGGGTGCATCAATGGAGCTGTGTGGTGGGTGCATCGGTGGAGCTGTGTGGTGGGGGCATTGTTGGAGCTGGGTGGTGGGTGCATCGGTGGAGCTGTGTGGTGGGTGCATCGGTGGAGCTGTGTGGTGGGTGCATCGGTGGAGCTGTGTGGTGGGGGCATCGGTGGAGCTGGGTGTTGGGTGCATCAGTGGAGCTGTGTTGGTGGAGCTGTGTGGTGGTTGCATCAGTGGAGCTGTGTGGTGAGTGCATCGGTGGAGCTGTGTGGTGGGTGCATCGGCGGAGTTGTGTGGTGTGTGCTTTGGTGGAGCTGTGTGGTGGGTGCAACTGTGGAGCTGTGTGGTGGGTGCATCGGTGGAGCTGTGTGGTGGGTGCATCTGTGGGGCTGTGTGGTGGGTGCCTCGGTGGAGCTGTATGGTGGGTGCCTCGGTGGAGCTGTGTGGTGGGTGCCTCGTGGAGCTGTGTGGTGGGTGCATCCGTGGAGCTGTGTGGTGGGTGCATCGGTGGAGCTGTGTCGGTGGAGCTGGGTGCATCGGTGGAGCTGTGTTGGTGGAGCTGTGTGGTGGTTGCATCAGTGGAGCTGTGTGGTGGGTGGATCGGTGGAGCTGTGTGGTGGGTGCATCGGTGGAGCTGTGTGGTGGGTGCATTGGTGGAGCTGTGTGGTGGTCGTATCGGTGGAGCTGTGTGGTTGGTGCATTGGTGGAGCTGTGTGGTGGGTACATCGGTTGAGCTGTGTGGTGGGGGCATCGGTGGAGCTGGGTAGTGGATGCATTGGTGGAGCTGTGTTGGTGGAGCTGTGTGGTGGTGGCATCGGTGGAGCTGTGTGGTGGGTGCTCCGTTGGAGCTGTGTGGTGGGTGCCTCAGGGGAGCTTTGTGCTGGGTGCATCGGTGGAGCTGTGCGGTGGGTGCATTGATGGAGCTGTGTGGTCGGTGCTTGGGTGGAGCTGTGTGGTGGGGGCATCGGTGGACCTGGGTGGTGGGTGCATCGGTGGACCTGTGTGGTGGGTGCATCAGTGGAGCTGTGTGGTGGTTGCATCGATGGAGCTGTGTGGTGGGTGCATCGGTGAAGCTGTGTGGTGGGTGCATCGGTGGAGGTGTATGGTGGGTGCCTCGGTGGAGCTGTGTGGTGGGTGCATCGGTGGAGCTCTGTGGTGGGTGCATCAGGGGAGCTGTGTCTGTTGAGCTGTGTGGTGGGGGCATTGGTGGAGCTGGGTGGTGGGTGCATCGGTGGAGCTGTGTTGGTGGAGCTGTGTGGTGGTTGCATCAGTGGAGCTGTGTGGTGGGTGCATCGGTGGAGCTGTGTGGTGGGTGCATCGGTGGAGCTGTGTGGTGGGTGCATCGGTGGAGCTGTGTGGTGGGTGCCTTGGTCGTGCTGTGCGGTGGGTGCATCGCCAGAGCTGTGTGGTGGGTGCATCGGCAGAGCTGTGTGGTGGGTGCATCGGTGGAGCTGTGTGGTGGGTGCATCGGTGGAGCAGACTGGTGGGTGCATCGGCGGACCAGTGTGGTGGGTGCTTCGGTGGAGCTGTGTGGTGGGTGCAACTGTGGAGCTGTGTGGTGGGTGCATCAATGGAGCTGTGTGGTGGGTGCATCGGTGGAGCTGTGTGGTGGGGGCATTGTTGGAGCTGGGTGGTGGGTGCATCGGTGGAGCTGTGCGGTGGGTGCATCGGTGGAGCTGTGTGGTGGGTGCATCGGTGGAGCTGTGTGGTGGGTGCATCGGTGGAGCTGTATGGTGGGTGCCTCGGTGGAACTGTGTGGTGGGTGCATAGGTGGAGCTGTGTGGTGAGTGCATTGGTTGAGCTGTGTGGTGGGGGCATTGGTGGAGGTGGGTGTTGGGTGCATCGGTGGAGCTGTGTGGTGGTTGCATCAGTGGAGCTGTGTGGTGGGTGCATCGGTGGAGCTGTGTGGTGAGTGCATCGGCAGAGTTGTGTGGTGGGTGCTTCGGTGGAGCTGTGTGGTGGGTGCAACTGTGGGGCTGTGTGGTGGGTGCATCGGTGGAGCTGTGTGGTGGGTGCATCTGTGGAGCTGTGTCGTGGGTGCCTCGGTGGAGCTGTATGGTGGGTGCCTCGGTGGAGCTGTGTGGTGGGTGCCTCGGTGGAGCTGTGTGGTGGGTGCATCGGTGGAGCTGTGTGGTGGGTGGATCGGTGGAGCTCTGTCAGTGGAGCTGGGTGCATCGGTGGAGCTGTGTTGGGGGAGCTGTGTGGTGGTTGCATCAGTGGAGCTGTGTGGTGGGTGCATCGGTGGAGCTGTGTGATGGGTGCATCGGTGGAGCTGTGTGGTGGGTGCATTGGTGGAGCTGTGTGGTGGTCGTATCGGTGGAGCTGTGTGGTTGGTGCATTTGTGGAGCTGTGTGGTGGGTACATCGGTTGAGCTGTGTGGTGGGGGCATTGGTGGAGCTGGGTGGTGGGTGCATCGGTGGAGCTGTGTTGGTGGAGCTGTGTGGTGGTTGCATCAGTGGAGCTGTGTGGTGGGTGCATCGGTGGAGCTGTGTGGTGGGTGCATCGTTGGAGCTGTGTCGGTGGAGCTCGGTGGTGGGTGCATCAGTGGAGCTGTGTTGGTGGAGCTGTGTGGTGGTTGCATCAGTGGAGCTGTGTGGTGGTTGCATCAGTGGAGCTGTGTGGTGGGTGCATCGGTGGAGCTGTGTGGTGGGTGCATCGGTGAAGCTGTGTGGTGGGTGCATCCGTGGAGCTGTGTGGTGGGTGCATCGGCGGAGCTGTGTGGTGGGTGCCTTGGTAGAGCTGTGCGGTGGGTGCATCGATGGAGCTGTGCGGTGGGTGCATCGGTGGAGCTGTGTGGTGGGGGCATTGTTGGAGCTGGGTGGTAGGTGCATCGGTGGAGCTGTGTGTAATGTAATGTAATGTAATGTATGTGGTCTTGAAAAGCGAACTGCTGCCCTGAGGCGTCGTGGCGCTGTAGACCGCTGAGGAACCCGTCCTGGCTATCCCTGTGAGATGGTCCCTACTGGGTATCTCCAAGGTGAAACCAGGCATCCCCGGCGAATGTGGGGGGCCGTTGTAGAGATGAGGCAAGCTAATGCCCAGAGTTGCCGAGTGTGATTCCTGGTTAGAGTAGGCACCGAGGCGAGAATTATCAAGTCCGCTGACCCTGGTCCACGACCCTGCCGCATCGGGAATTGAACCCTGGTCCCGGGCCGTTCTCTGCTTCAGTGTGGTGAGTGCAATGGTGGAGCTGTGTGATGGTTGCATCGGTGGAGCTGTGTGTTGGGTGCATCGGTGGAGCTGTGTGGTGGGTGCATCAGTGGAGCTGTATGGTGGGTGCCTCGTTGGAGCTGTGTGGTGGGTGCATCGGTGGAGCTGTGGGGTGGGTGCATCGGTGGAGCTGTGTGGTGGGTGCATCGGTGGAGCTGTGTCGGTTGAGCTGTGTGGTGGTTGCATCAGTGGAGCTGTGTGGTGGGTGCATCGGTGGAGCTGTGTGGTGGGTGCATCGGTGGAGCTGTGTGATGGGTGCTTCGTTGGAGCTGTGTGGTGGGTGCCTTGGTCGTGCTGTGTGGTGGGTGCTTCGGTGGAGCTGTGTGGTGGGTGCAACTGTGGAGCTGTGTGGTGGGTGCATCAATGGAGCTGTGTGGTGGGTGCATCGGTGGAGCTGTGTGGTGGGGGCATTGTTGGAGCTGGGTGGTGGGTGCATCGGTGGAGCTGTGCGGTGGGTGCATCGGTAGAGCTGTGTGGTGGGTGCATCGGTGGAGCTGTGTGGTGGGTGCATCGGTGGAGCTGTATGGTGGGTGCCTCGGTGGAACTGTGTGGTGGGTGCATAGGTGGAGCTGTGTGGTGAGTGCATTGGTTGAGCTGTGTGGTGGGGGCATCGGTGGAGCTGGGTGTTGGGTGCATCAGTGGAGCTGTGTTGGGGGAGCTGTGTGGAGGTTGCATCAGTGGAGCTGTGTGGTGGGTGCATCGGTGGAGCTGTGTGGTGGGTGCATCGGCGGAGTTGTGTGGTGGGTGCTTCGGTGGAGCTGTGTGGTGGGTGCAACTGTGGAGCTGTGTGGTGGGTGCATCAGTGGAGCTGTGTGGTGGGTGCATCTGTGGAGCTGTGTGGTGGGTGCCTCGGTGGAGCTGTATGGTGGGTGCCTCGGTGGAGCTGTGGGGTGGGTGCCTCGGTGGAGCTGTGTGGTGGGTGCATCGGTGGAGCTGTGTGGTGGGTGCATTGGTGGAGCTCTGTCAGTGGAGCTGGGTGCATCGGTGGAGCTGTGTTGGGGGAGCTGTGTGGTGGTTGCATCAGTGGAGCTGTGTGGTGGTTGCATCGGTGGAGCTGTGTGATGGGTGCATCGGTGGAGCTGTGTGGTGGGTGCATTGGTGGAGCTGTGTGGTGGTCGTATCGGTGGAGCTGTGTGGTTGGTGCATTTGTGGAGCTGTGTGGTGGGTACATCGGTTGAGCTGTGTGGTGGGGGCATTGGTGGAGCTGGGTGGTGGGTGCATCGGTGGAGCTGTGTTGGTGGAGCTGTGTGGTGGTTGCATCAGTGGAGCTGTGTGGTGGGTGCATCGGTGGAGCTGTGTGGTGGGTGCATCGTTGGAGCTGTGTCGGTGGAGCTCGGTGGTGGGTGCATCAGTGGAGCTGTGTTGGTGGAGCTGTGTGGTGGTTGCATCAGTGGAGCTGTGTGGTGGTTGCATCAGTGGAGCTGTGTGGTGGGTGCATCGGTGGAGCTGTGTGGTGGGTGCATCGGTGAAGCTGTGTGGTGGGTGCATCCGTGGAGCTGTGTGGTGGGTGCATCGGCGGAGCTGTGTGGTGGGTGCCTTGGTAGAGCTGTGCGGTGGGTGCATCGATGGAGCTGTGCGGTGGGTGCATCGGTGGAGCTGTGTGGTGGGGGCATTGTTGGAGCTGGGTGGTAGGTGCATCAGTGGAGCTGTGTGTAATGTAATGTAATGTAATGTATGTGGTCTTGAAAAGCGCACTGCTGCCCTGAGGCGTCGTGGCGCTGTAGACCGCTGAGGAACCCGTCCTGGCTATCCCTGTGAGATGGTCCCTACTGGGTATCTCCAAGGTGAAACCAGGCATCCCCGGCGAATGTGGGGGGCCGTTGTAGAGATGAGGCAAGCTAATGCCCAGAGTTGCCGAGTGTGATTCCTGGTTAGAGTAGGCACCGAGGCGAGAATTATCAAGTCCGCTGACCCTGGTCCACGACCCTGCCGCATCGGGAATTGAACCCTGGTCCCGGGCCGTTCTCTGCTTCAGTGTGGTGAGTGCAATGGTGGAGCTGTGTGATGGTTGCATCGGTGGAGCTGTGTGTTGGGTGCATCGGTGGAGCTGTGTGGTGGGTGCATCAGTGGAGCTGTATGGTGGGTGCCTCGCTGGAGCTGTGTGGTGGGTGCATCGGTGGAGCTGTGTGGTGGGTGCATCGGTGGAGCTGTGTCGGTTGAGCTGTGTGGTGGTTGCATCAGTGGAGCTGTGTGGTGGGTGCATCGGTGGAGCTGTGTGGTGGGTGCATCGGTGGAGCTGTGTGGTGGGTGCATCGTTGGAGCTGTGTGGTGGGTGCTTCGGTGGAGCTGTGTGGTGGGTGCAACTGTGGAGCTGTGTGGTGGGTGCATCAATGGAGCTGTGTGGTGGGTGCATCGGTGGAGCTGTGTGGTGGGGGCATTGTTGGAGCTGGGTGGTGGGTGAATCGGTGGAGCTGTGCGGTGGGTGCATCGGTAGAGCTGTGTGGTGGGTGCATCGGTGGAGCTGTGTGGTGGGTGCATCGGTGGAGCTGTATGGTGGGTGCCTCGGTGGAACTGTGTGGTGGGTGCATAGGTGGAGCTGTGTGGTGAGTGCATTGGTTGAGCTGTGTGGTGGGGGCATCGGTGGAGCTGGGTGTTGGGTGCATCAGTGGAGCTGTGTTGGGGGAGCTGTGTGGTGGTTGCATCAGTGGAGCTGTGTGGTGGGTGCATTGGTGGAGCTGTGTGGTGGGTGCATCGGCGGAGTTGTGTGTTGGGTGCTTCGGTGGAGCTGTGTGGTGGGTGCAACTTTGGAGCTGTGTGGTGGGTGCATCAGTGGAGCTGTGTGGTGGGTGCATCTGTGGAGCTGTGTGGTGGGTGCCTCGGTGGAGCTGTATGGTGGGTGCCTCGGTGGAGCTGTGGGGTGGGTGCCTCGGTGGAGCTGTGTGGTGGGTGCATCGGTGGAGGTGTGTTGTGGGTGCATTGGTGGAGCTCTGTCAGTGGAGCTGGGTGCATCGGTGGAGCTGTGTTGGTGGAGCTGTGTGGTGGTTGCATCAGTGGAGCTGTGTGGTGGGTGCATCGGTGGAGCTGTGTGATGGGTGCATCGGTGGAGCTGTGTGGTGGGTGCATTGGTGGAGCTGTGTGGTGGTCGTATTGGTGGAGCTGTGTGGTTGGTGCATTGGTGGAGCTGTTTGCCGGGTACATCGGTTGAGCTGTGTGGTGGGGGCATTGGTGGAGCTGGGTGGTGGGTGCATCGGTGGAGCTGTGTTGGTGGAGCTGTGTGGTGGTTGCATCAGTGGAGCTGTGTGGTGGGTGCATCGGTGGAGCTGTGTGGTGGGTGCATCGGTGGAGCTGTGTCGGTGGAGCTCGGTGGTGGGTGCATCAGTGGAGCTGTGTTGGTGGAGCTGTGTGGTGGTTGCATCAGTGGAGCTGTGTGGTGGTTGCATCAGTGGAGATGTGTGGTGGGTGCATCGGTGGAGCTGTGTGGTGGGTGCATCGGTGAAGCTGTGTGGTGGGTGCATCGGTGGAGCTGTGTGGTGGGTGCATCGGTGGAGCTGTGTGGTGGGTGCCTTGGTAGAGCTGTGCGGTGGGTGCATCGATGGAGCTGTGCGGTGGGTGCATCGGTGGAGCTGTGTGGTGGGGGCATTGTTGGAGCTGGGTGGTGGGTGCATCGGTGGAGCTGTGTGTAATGTAATATAATGTAATGTATGTGTTCTTGTAAAGCGCACTGCTGCCCTGAGGCGTCGTGGCGCTGTAGACCGCTGGGGAACCCGTCCTGGCTATCCCTGTGAGATGGTCCCTACTGGGTATCTCCAAGGTGAAACCAGGCATCCCTGGCGAATGTGGGGGGCCGTTGTAGAGATGAGGCAAGCTAATGCCCAGAGTTGCCGAGTGTGATCCCTGGTTAGAGTAGGCACCGAGGCGAGAATTATCAAGTCCGCTGACCCTGGTCCATGACCCTGCCGCATCGGGAATTGAACCCTGGTCCCGGGCCGTTCTCTGCTTCTGTGTGGTGAGTGCAATGGTGGAGCTGTGTGGTGGTTGCATCAGTGGAGCTGTGTGTTGGGTGCATCGGTGGAGCTGTGTGGTGGGTGCATCAGTGGAGCTGTATGGTGGGTGCCTCGGTGGAGCTGTGTGGTGGGTGCATCGGTGGAGCTGTGTGGTGGGTGCATCGGTGGAGCTGTGTGGTGGGTGCATCGGTGGAGCTGTGTCGGTTGAGCTGTGTGGTGGGGGCATCGGTGGAGCTGGGTGTTGGGTGCATCGGTGGAGCTGTGTTGGTGGAGCTGTGTGGTGATTGCATCAGTGGAGCTGTGTGGTGGGTGCATCGGTGGAGCTGTGTGGTGGGTGCATCAGTGGAGCTGTGTGGTGGGTGCATCAGTGGAGCTGTGTGTTGGGTGCATTGGTGGAGCTGTGGTGGGTGCATCGGTGAGCTGTGTGGTGGGTGCATCAGTGGAGCTGTGTGGTGGGTGCATTGGTGGAGCTGTGTGGTAGTTGCATCAGTGGAGCTGTGTGGTGGGTGCATCGGAGGAGCTGTGTTGGTGGAGCTGTGTGGTGGTTGCATCAGTGGAGCTGTATGGTGGGTGCATCGATGGAGCTGTGTGGTGGGTGCATCGGCGGAGTTGTGTGGTGGGTGCTTCGGTGGAGCTGTGTGGTGGTTGCAACTGTGGAGCTATGTGGTGGGTGCATCGGTGGAGCTGTGTGGTGGGTGCATCTGTGGAGCTGTGTGGTGGGTGCCTCGGTGGAGCTGTATGGTGGGTGCCTCGGTGGAGCTGTGTGGTGGGTGCCTCAGTGGAGCTGTGTGGTGGGTGCATCGGTGGAGCTGTGTCGGTGGAGCTGGGTGCATCGGTGGAGCTGTGTTGGTGGAGCTGTGTGGTGGTTGCATCAGTAGAGCTGTGAGGTGGGTGCATCGGTGGAGCTGTGTGGTGGGTGCATCAGTGGAGCTGTATGGTGGGTGCCTCGGTGGAACTGTGTGGTGGGTGCATAGGTGGAGCTGTGTGGTGAGTGCATTGGTTGAGCTGTGTGGTGGGGGCATCGGTGGAGGTGGGTGTTGGGTGCATCGGTGGAGCTGTGTGGTGGTTGCATCAGTGGAGCCGTGTGGTGGGTGCATCGGTGGAGCTGTGTGGTGAGTGCATCGGCAGAGTTGTGTGGTGGGTGCTTCGGTGGAGCTGTGTGGTGGGTGCAACTGTGGGGCTGTGTGGTGGGTGCATCGGTGGAGCTGTGTGGTGGGTGCATCTGTGGAGCTGTGTGGTGGGTGCCTCGGTGGAGCTGTATGGTGGGTGCCTCGGTGGAGCTGTGTGGTGGGTGCCTCGGTGGAGCTGTGTGGTGGGTGCATCGGTGGAGCTGTGTGGTGGGTGGATCGGTGGAGCTCTGTCAGTGGAGCTGGGTGCATCGGTGGAGCTGTGTTGGGGGAGCTGTGTGGTGGTTGCATCAGTGGAGCTGTGTGGTGGGTGCATCGGTGGAGCTGTGTGATGGGTGCACCGGTGGAGCTGTGTGGTGGGTGCATTGGTGGAGCTGTGTGGTGGTCGTATCGGTGGAGCTGTGTGGTTGGTGCATTGGTGGATCTGTGTGGTGGGTACATCGGTTGAGCTGTGTGGTGGGGGCATTGGTGGAGCTGGGTGGTGGGTGCATCGGTGGAGCTGTGTTGGAGGAGCTGTGTGGTGGTTGCATCAGTGGAGCTGTGTGGTGGGTGCATCGGTGGAGCTGTGTGGTGGGTGCTTCGTTGGAGCTGTGTCGGTGGAGCTCGGTGGTGGGTGCATCAGTGGAGCTGTGTTGGTGGAGCTGTGTGGTGGTTGCATCAGTGGAGCTGTGTGGTGGTTGCATCAGTGGAGCTCTGTGGTGGGTGCATCGGTGGAGCTGTGTGGTGGGTGCATCGGTGAAGCTGTGTGGTGGGTGCATCGGTGGAGCTGTGTGGTGGGTGCATCGGCAGAGCTGTGTGGTGGGTGCCTTGGTAGAGCTGTGCGGTGGGTGCATCGATGGAGCTGTGCGGTGGGTGCATCGGTGGAGCTGTGTGGTGGGGGCATTGTTGGAGCTGGGTGGTAGGTGCATCGGTGGAGCTGTGTGTAATGTAATGTAATGTAATGTATGTGGTCTTGAAAAGCGCACTGCTGCCCTGAGGCGTCGTGGCGCTGTAGACCGCTGAGGAACCCGTCCTGGCTATCCCTGTGAGATGGTCCCTACTGGGTATCTCCAAGGTGAAACCAGGCATCCCCGGCGAATGTGGGGGGCCGTTGTAGAGATGAGGCAAGCTAATGCCCAGAGTTGCCGAGTGTGATTCCTGGTTAGAGTAGGCACCGAGGTGAGAATTATCAAGTCCGCTGACCCTGGTCCACGACCCTGCCGCATCGGGAATTGAACCCTGGTCCCGGGCCGTTCTCTGCTTCAGTGTGGTGAGTGCAATGGTGGAGCTGTGTGGTGGTTGCATCGGTGGAGCTGTGTGTTGGGTGCATCGGTGGATCTGTGTGGTGGGTGCATCAGTGGAGCTGTATGGTGGGTGCCTCGCTGGAGCTGTGTGGTGGGTGCATCGGTGGAGCTGTGGGGTGGGTGCATCGGTGGAGCTGTGTGGTGGGTGCATCGGTGGAGCTGTGTCGGTTGAGCTGTGTGGTGGTTGCATCAGTGGAGCTGTGTGGTGGGTGCATCGGTGGAGCTGTGTGGTGGGTGCATCAGTGGAGCTGTGTGGTGGGTGCATCGTTGGAGCTGTGTGGTGGGTGCCTTGGTCGTGCTGTGTGGTGGGTGCTTCGGTGGAGCTGTGTGGTGGGTGCAACTGTGGAGCTGTGTGGTGGGTGCATCAATGGAGCTGTGTGGTGGGTGCATCGGTGGAGCTGTGTGGTGGGGGCATTGTTGGAGCTGGGTGGTAGGTGCATCGGTGGAGCTGTGCGGTGGGTGCATCGGTAGAGCTGTGTGGTGGGTGCATCGGTGGAGCTGTGTGGTGGGTGCATCGGTGGAGCTGTATGGTGGGTGCCTCGGTGGAACTGTGTGGTGGGTGCATAGGTGGAGCTGTGTGGTGAGTGCATTGGTTGAGCTGTGTGGTGGGGGCATCGGTGGAGCTGGGTGTTGGGTGCATCGGTGGAGCTGTGTTGGGGGAGCTGTGTGGTGGTTGCATCAGTGGAGCTGTGTGGTGGGTGCATCGGTGGAGCTGTGTGGTGGGTGCATCGGCGGAGTTGTGTGGTGGGTGCTTCGGTGGAGCTGTGTGGTGGGTGCAACTGTGGAGCTGTGTGGTGGGTGCATCGGTGGAGCTGTGTGGTGGGTGCATCTGTGGAGCTGTGTGGTGGGTGCCTCGGTGGAGCTGTATGGTGGGTGCCTCGGTGGAGCTGTGGGGTGGGTGCCTCGGTGGAGCTGTGTGGTGGGTGCATCGGTGGAGCTGTGTGGTGGGTGCATTGGTGGAGCTCTGTCAGTGGAGCTGGGTGCATCGGTGGAGCTGTGTTGGTGGAGCTGTGTGGTGGTTGCATCAGTGGAGCTGTGTGGTGGGTGCATCGGTGGAGCTGTGTGATGGGTGCATCGGTGGAGCTGTGTGGTGGGTGCATTGGTGGAGCTGTGTGGTGGTCGTATCGGTGGAGCTGTGTGGTTGGTGCATTGGTGGAGCTGTTTGCTGGGTACATCGGTTGAGCTGTGTGGTGGGGGCATTGGTGGATGTTGGACAGGCCACGTGAAGGGCCGCTCCCCCTCTGCCCGACCAGGCCCGAGCCCGGTCCCTCAAGTGTCACACACCACCACTTCACGTTTTCCGTCCCCTCCGGGACCCTTGCCTCTGAACATATCGACCTCGTGGGCCCGATCCACTACCGGCCCGCGCGCCCAGCCTGGGCGCCATCTTGGACACTCCACCACGAGGCTGCGTGGCCCCCGATCGACCCCAACCCTGGGCCTGGCCAGGCCTCAGACATCCCGGCACCACCATCCACCCAGGAGGTGAGCGGACTACTTGGCAGGTCAATGGGAGAAAGAGGTGTCGATGGCTCTCCCCCGCCAGGTACCGCTCGCCCACAACCTCCCCGGGCGCTGGCTCCACCCCCCTGCTGGGTGTCTGGACTCCTTCATCCCGGACCCCCCGACCTCCAAGTGCGAGGGTCCGGACTAAGCATGAGCGAATTTTGCGGATCTCGCGTTCGCGAATTTTGCGGATTTGCGGATTCGCAATCCGCAAAATCCGCGAATTCCCGCGAATTTGCGGATTTTTTTTTTTTTTGTGTTCGCCCGTGTTTCTGCCAGTTCGCGAGGGTTTTGTACACTTTCGCAAATTGCGAACTTACCTGTCGGGTCGCAAGTTTCGCGAACTTGTTGTTTCTACGTGTCCAGCCTGTTTGGGACACTCTTCTTCATCACTGCCACTCTCTGTCACCACTGCCACTCTCTGACTACTCATGCCACCCTCTGGCCCACCCATGCCACCCTCTGTTTCATCACCACACCCTCTGGTTGTCCAGTGTACATTATTTTCGGCAAAGCAAAGCACACCTTCCCTGCCTCAAGTGACCTGAATTAATTTGGGGCTGATTCATGTGTCACAGAATATTTTTTTAGCTGGCACCTGCTTCCTTAGTGCGCCCTGATTAGTGATCTTTTGCACTTGCTAAGTGCTTTCATTGTTGCAAAATTAGTTACAACACCTGCCCTGCCCCAACTGACAATAATGAATTAGGGGCTGATTAATGGATTTTAACTTCCAGCCTGGCTCCTGCTTGTCTCCCTTAGCTGTAATTCAGGACCTTTGTGGCATATGTGTAACTATTCTGAGGTTCAGAGCAGGGTCACATACTAGTTTCAACTGGCAACTGAACTCTGGAGGGGCCCCTCAGGAAGCACTCCAGGAAATGGCTACTAATGATGAGCCTGAACTTTTGAACCTGGTAAGTAGTTACTTTCAGTTTTGCTAAGATCGTATTTCTGCAATTTTGCACTTATTCGCGGGGCGCGAACTCACGCGAACAGTGCGAGCAGTGCGAGCAAAATCCGCTGCTCGCGGATTTGCGGATTTTGCGGGAAATTCGCAAATCTCGCGGATTGCGGATTTCCCGAAAATCCGCAAAATCCGCGAGCGGAACGGATTTTCCGCCCACGCCTAGTCCGGACATCAAAGGGCACCAGCCCTATAACTGGAGCAGCTCCAGAGCAGGAAGACAGTTGTATCCTGGAGTCGAGAGACGCAGAGAAGAACTCATCCTTGACGGACTACTGGCGCTGCCGTAGCCCTGCCTTGTGAACTATCGTCCTGCCTGCTGGCGCTGCCGCAACCTTCGTAACCTTCATCGTCGTCGGGACCTGCTGGCGTGGCCGCGGACCGTTTGTAACCACCATCTTCATCGGGACCTGCTGGCTCCGCCGCTGACCGTCGCTTCCTTCATCCATCTCGGGACCTGCTGGCTCCGCCGCGGCCCGATCATCTAGAACGCCGAGCTCGAGGATTGAGAGCTATTTTCATCTATTGGTAACAAGACTGTCCCGCTACCCCTTTTCCCAATCCAGAAACCAGAATCGAGGGGACCCCTGAGTCCAGACCTCCTTGTATCATTTTACCGTACTTAAAGAATTGCTTATAAAGTATCGTTAAACCTTATCCTGGTGTGGTGTCCGTCTGTGGGGGGGAAGTTACTTGTCTGTACGATCGCTGGAGACGGCTCTCCCCGGAGACCTCTCCCCTTATCCTCGGCCGACCCTCCCGGTCCGTCTAACATTGGTGGCAAGCGGCGCGATCCGAATCACCGCATAATCGTACAGAAAGTAGCTCACCCCACGACGAAATCACGATGACAACCAAAGAAAGCGGATCCACCGAGAAATTTCAGATGGAGAAATTGGACGAGTACAGCCATCGTGAATTAAAACAATTCTGCATCGAACTAGGTATCGCTACCACCGGTCTAAGTACCAAAGACGATTTCAAGCATGCCCTAGAGTCCTGGGCAGAAACCGGGGCCGTCGGAACCACCGACCAAAACATTGCAGCAGTAGAAAAAAACACCACGGCCCCCGAGGAGCGAAGAACGGGTCTCTCGCAAGACGAGATCCAGGAACGAGAAAGAACACGACTACATGAACTAGAAATGGCCTGGCTCAAAATGGATGTTGAACTTAAGCTGGCCGAACAAAAACTGAGCTTAGAGCACCTGCGTCTCCGAGAAGAAAGGGAGGAAAAACAGAGACAAAGGGAGCTCGAGGAAAAGAGACTGGCATATGAACACGAGCGCAAATTAGCTGAGATAGACTTACGCAAGCAGAACAAAGAATTAGGGGTGCCCGAGCAACCCCACACCCCAGGGACAACAGATAAGAAGGTACACATCCCCAAGGATGTCGTTCGAGAATACTTCCGAGAGGACGACATCCAGCAATGGTTCAAGGCCTACGAAATCGCTATGACCGCCCACCGGATCGATCGAAGCGACTGGGGAGCCGGTCTATGGGGGAGATTCCTCAATGAGGGCAGCGATGCCCTGCTACAGCTCCCGGACCATCAGATGACCTCCTATGACCACATGAAAGCTGCTCTCCTCACCCGCTATGGGCTCACACCCGAGATGTACCGTCAGAGGTTCCGAGACTGCACCCGCATCCCGGGTACAACTTGGGTGGACTACGTGAACTATTTTAGCCGAGCCTTCGAGGGCTGGATCAAAGGAAGCAATGTCACAACTTATGAACAACTATTCAACCTCATGGTGTGGGAGCATCTATCAAACAATTGCTTCATTGAGCTCCGGCAGCACCTCCTCGACAGCAAATTGACTGATCCACGGCAGCTCGCAGCCGAGGCTGACCGGTGGGAAATCACCAGAGTGGGCCGAAATGGATCCTATGAACAGAACCGGAACAACAACGGTCAGCACCGTCCCCGAGGAGGAGGAGGGGGCCAAGGACGAGGAAGAGACAACGCTCCGGCCGCCCCCGCTACCAGCACCACCCCCCCGGCCAACCGGGGCAGCACCCTGGCGCGACCGGGATACAGAGCCAATGTCACGTGTCACCGATGCCAACGAGTCGGCCACTATGCAAACGACCCAAATTGCCCACAGTACCAGAGCCCAAGACCCCGCCAAGTGGCCGCTGCTGCCCTGGGGGAAGAACAGATCTCCGAGGAGCAGGAAGAATATGAGCAAGAGCATCAAGAATGGGAGCCAGCCGCCATGGCTCTAGCATGCTTAGGGGGGAAAGACATGGTCCCGCGGGTCCCCCTACCCGCTAACACCCGGAAGTACAGCCAATGGGTGAGCATCAATGGACGCCAGGCCGAAGCCCTCCGTGACACCGGGGCCAGTGTAACAGCCGTCCGCTGTCACCTGGTGACCCCAGAACAGTTCCTACCAAACATTCTCTGCCCTGTCCGTTCAGCCGATAACTCGGAAAGTCTGTGTCGGATGGCCTGCGTCCCTTTCGAATGGGGAGGGGTCTCCGGCATGTTGAAAGTGACGGTCCGAGATGATGCCCCCGTAGACTGCCTCCTGGGAAATGACCTTGAAAGCTCTCCGTGGGCAGCCGTAGAACGAAGAGAACACCTGGGGATGTTAGGCATCCCGGACTGGGCGTGCGTCACCACCCGGTCCATGGCCGCCCGTGCCAAACCCCGACCGGAGGAACCCGAATGGCCGGCGCCTCCTCCCCCGGTCGCCCCAGTCGAAGACACCGACCGTGCCGTCCCCCCAGAACCAGCTCAACCTCCGGACCTCGCTGGCCTCGACCAGTGGCATCAAGAGGGGGGGCCCACACAGGAGCAGTTTCGCCAAGAGCAGAAGACCTGTCCCTCCCTCGAGGGACTCCGCCAACAAGCCCTCGCCCAGAGCGCAGGGGATACCTCCGGAACACATTGGATCTACTGGGACAATGATCTGCTATACAGTGAACAAAGTATCGCGGAGCTGGGGGCCAGCCGAGTGCTAGTGGTGCCCCTCCGTTTTAGAGACTTCTTGCTAAACCTGGCCCACGATGTCCCCCTGGCTGGACACCTGGGTCAGGATAAAACCTACAGCCGCCCAGTGACCCACTTCTTCTGGCCCAAAATGAGGAATGATGTACTCCAGCATTGCCGATCTTGCCCCACGTGCCAAGCCAGTGGAAAGAGCGGCCGCAAACTAAAAGCCCCCCTGCAACCATTTCCTGTGGTCACCACCCCGTTCGAGAGGGTCGGGATAGACATTGTGGGGCCCCTGGACCCCCGTACAAAACAAGGACATCGGTTCATCCTGGTACTGGTGGACCACGCCACCCGCTACCCCGAGGCTGTTCCCCTGCGAACTGTGACAGCCCCGGTAGTCGGCCGGGCCCTGATGGGGATCTTCTCCCGCGTGGGCTTCCCCCGAGAAGTCGTCAGCGACAGAGGCACGAACTTTATTTCCAAATATATGAAGTCCCTCTGGCAACAGTGTGGGGTCACCTACCGATTCACGACCCCCTATCACCCTCAAGGAAACGGACTGGTTGAGCGGTTCAACCGCATGCTCAAAGGGATGATTGGGGGGTTGGAAGAGCCCCTCCGTCGCCAGTGGGATGTGCTGCTGCCGTGCCTCCTCTTCGCATATCGAGAGGTCCCCCAGAAGTCCCTCGGCTTCAGCCCGTTTGAATTATTGTATGGACATCCCGTACGGGGGCCTCTCAGTCTAGTCAAGGAAGGCTGGGAAATGCCCCCTCTAAAGAACCCTCCAGATGTCTTCAAATACCTCCTAACCCTCCGCAACCAGACCCGACGGTTCAGAGAGTTGGCAAAAGCAAACTTGGAGGCCAGTCAAGAGGACATGAAAAAGTGGTATGACCAAAATGCCTCCTCCATCGAATTTGAACCCGGACAACAGGTATGGGTGATGTCCCCCACCGAACCCTGCGCCCTGCAAGACAAGTGGACGGGGCCCTTCAAAGTAGTCGAGCGCAAGGGTCCTGTCACCTATCTCATCGACATGGAATCTTCACGGAACCCCCTCCGAGTCCTCCACGCTAATAGACTGAAACCCCACTTTGTACGTTCAGAACTCAGCCTCCTGATGGCCACAGACAATGGAGCCGAAGAAGACTCCGAACCCCTCCCTGACCTCCTACGGACTCGGGAGAAAGATGGCTCCGTGGATGGGGTCCGACTCTCGGAGGCCCTCACCCTGGAACAACGCCAAGAATGTCGAGACCTTCTGTTGCAGTTCGCCGGCCTGTTTTCCCTCACCCCAGGTGTCACTTCCTGGTGTGTGCACGACGTGGACACGGGGGACAGCCCCCCTATCCGCCACCGGGCCTACCGCGTACCAGATCGGGTACGGGCCTGCATCCAGGAAGAAGTAACCAAAATGCTCACGCTCGGGGTCATTGAGCCCTCAGACAGCCCCTGGGCCAGCCCAGTAGTACTGGTCCCCAAAGCAGCCACTCCCGGCACCACACCGGAACTCCGGTTCTGCGTCGACTACCGGGGCTTGAATGCGGTCACCAGAACGGACGCACACCCCATCCCCCGGGCAGACGAGCTAATCGACCGCATGGGAGCTGCCCGCTACCTCAGTATTTTCGACCTGACGGCGGGCTACTGGCAGATCGGCCTCACACCCCGGGCCCAAGAACGATCTGCATTTTCCACTCCTGATGGCCATTATCATTTCAAGGTCATGCCCTTCGGCATGAAGAATGCTCCAGCAACATTTCAGCGGCTCGTCAATCAGGTCTTGGCCGGGCTCGAAGGATTCAGCGCCGCCTACCTAGACGACATCGCTGTGTACAGCCACCATTGGTCCGACCACCTCCACCACCTCCGAGCGGTGCTACAGGCCCTTCAGCGAGCTGGCCTCACGATCAAGGCCAGCAAATGCCAAATTGGTCAGGGGTCCGTAACCTACCTCGGACACCAGGTGGGAAGCGGCCTGGTGGCCCCTCTGCAGCTCAAGATTGCCGCCATCCAGTCCTGGCAGCCCCCCATCACCCAGACCGAGGTACGCGCGTTTCTGGGACTCACAGGCTATTACAGACGGTTCGTGAAAGACTATGGTACCATAGTGGGGCCCCTCACAGAACTCACGTCCAAAAATCAACCCAAGAAGGTCAACTGGACCCCAGATTGTCAAACAGCCTTCGAACAACTGAAGGCCGCCATGTGCTCCGCCCCTGTGCTCCAGGCCGCCGACTACAGCCGGGAATTCGTCGTCCAGACGGATGCCTCCGACCACGGCATTGGGGCGGTCCTGTCTCCATTGAACACCGAAGGCCTTGATCAGCCAGTGGCCTTCATCAGCAGGCGACTCCTACCTCGAGAACAACGCTGGAGCACCATCGAGAGGGAGGCCTTCGCCGTGGTATGGGCCCTCAAAAAGCTCCGGCCCTACCTCTTTGGCACACACTTCCGGGTGCAGACCGACCATCGACCCCTGCAGTGGCTGATGCAGATGCGGGGGGAGAACCCAAAACTACTACGTTGGTCCATCTCCCTACAAGGGATGGACTTCACTGTTGAACACCGGCCTGGGCCAGATCACGCCAACGCGGATGGCCTGTCCCGCTTTTTCCGCCTCGACGAGGAGAGTCCCCAAGAGGATGGGTGACTCTCCCCGCCTTCAGCTGGGGGGGACGCATGTTGGACAGGCCACGTGAAGGGCCGCTCCCCCTCTGCCCGACCAGGCCCGAGCCCGGTCCCTCAAGTGTCACACACCACCACTTCACGTTTTCCGTCCCCTCCGGGACCCTTGCCTCTGAACATATCGACCTCGTGGGCCCGATCCACTACCGGCCCGCGCGCCCAGCCTGGGCGCCATCTTGGACACTCCACCACGAGGCCGCGTGGCCCCCGATCGACCCCAACCCTGGGCCTGGCCAGGCCTCAGACATCCCGGCACCACCATCCACCCAGGAGGTGAGCGGACTACTTGGCAGGTCAATGGGAGAAAGAGGTGTCGATGGCTCTCCCCCGCCAGGTACCGCTCGCCCACAACCTCCCCGGGCGCTGGCTCCACCCCCCTGCTGGGTGTCTGGACTCCTTCATCCCGGACCCCCCGACCTCCAAGTGCGAGGGTCCGGACATCAAAGGGCACCAGCCCTATAACTGGAGCAGCTCCAGAGCAGGAAGACAGTTGTATCCTGGAGTCGAGAGACGCAGAGAAGAACTCATCCTTGACGGACTACTGGCGCTGCCGTAGCCCTGCCTTGTGAACTATCGTCCTGCCTGCTGGCGCTGCCGCAACCTTCGTAACCTTCATCGTCGTCGGGACCTGCTGGCGTGGCCGCGGACCGTTTGTAACCACCATCTTCATCGGGACCTGCTGGCTCCGCCGCGGACCGTCGCTTCCTTCATCCATCTCGGGACCTGCTGGCTCCGCCGCGGCCCGATCATCTAGAACGCCGAGCTCGAGGATTGAGAGCTATTTTCATCTATTGGTAACAAGACTGTCCCGCTACCCCTTTTCCCAATCCAGAAACCAGAATCGAGGGGACCCCTGAGTCCAGACCTCCTTGTATCATTTTACCGTACTTAAAGAATTGCTTATAAAGTATCGTTAAACCTTATCCTGGTGTGGTGTCCGTCTGTGGGGGGGAAGTTACTTGTCTGTACGATCGCTGGAGACGGCTCTCCCCGGAGACCTCTCCCCTTATCCTCGGCCGACCCTCCCGGTCCGTCTAACAGTGGAGCTGGGTGGTGGGTGCATCGGTGGAGCTGTGTTGGTGGAGCTGTGTGGTGGTTGCATCAGTGGAGCTGTGTGGTGGGTACATCGGTGGAGCTGTGTGGTGGGTGCATCGGTGGAGCTGTGTCGGTGGAGCTCGGTGGTGGGTGCATCAGTGGAGCTGTGTTGGTGGAGCTGTGTGGTGGTTGCATCAGTGGAGCTGTGTGGTGGTTGCATCAGTGGAGCTGTGTGGTGGGTGCATCGGTGGAGCTGTGTGGTGGGTGCATCGGTGAAGCTGTGTGGTGGGTGCATCGGTGGAGCTGTGTGGTGGGTGCATCGGTGGAGCTGTGTGGTGGGTGCCTTGGTAGAGCTGTGCGGTGGGTGCATCGATGGAGCTGTGCGGTGGGTGCATCGGTGGAGCTGTGTGGTGGGGGCATTGTTGGAGCTGGGTGGTGGGTGCATCGGTGGAGCTGTGTGTAATGTAATATAATGTAATGTATGTGGTCTTGTAAAGCGCACTGCTGCCCTGAGGCGTCGTGGCGCTGTAGACCGCTGGGGAACCCGTCCTGGCTATCCCTGTGAGATGGTCCCTACTGGGTATCTCCGAGGTGAAACCAGGCATCCCTGGCGAATGTGGGGGGCCGTTGTAGAGATGAGGCAAGCTAATGCCCAGAGTTGCCGAGTGTGATCCCTGGTTAGAGTAGGCACCGAGGCGAGAATTATCAAGTCCGCTGACCCTGGTCCATGACCCTGCCGCATCGGGAATTGAACCCTGGTCCCGGGCCGTTCTCTGCTTCTGTGTGGTGAGTGCAATGGTGGAGCTGTGTGGTGGTTGCATCAGTGGAGCTGTGTGTTGGGTGCATTGGTGGAGCTGTGTGGTGGGTGCATCAGTGGAGCTGTATGGTGGGTGCCTCGGTGGAGCTGTGTGGTGGGTGCATCGGTGGAGCTGTGTGGTGGGTGGAGCTGTGTGGTGGGTGCATCGGTGGAGCTGTGTCGGTTGAGCTGTGTGGTGGGGGCATCGGTGGAGCTGGGTGTTGGGTGCATCGGTGGAGCTGTGTTGGTGGAGCTGTGTGGTGATTGCATCAGTGGAGCTGTGTGGTGGGTGCATCGGTGGAGCTGTGTGGTGGGTGCCTCAGTGGAGCTGTGTGGTGGGTGCATCAGTGGAGCTGTGTGGTGGGTGCATTGGTGGAGCTGTGTGGTGTTTGCATCAGTGGAGCTGTGTGGTGGGTGCATCGGAGGAGCTGTGTTGGTGGAGCTGTGTGGTGGTTGCATCAGTGGAGCTGTATGGTGGGTGCATCGATGGAGCTGTGTGGTGGGTGCATCGGCGGAGTTGTGTGGTGGGTGCTTCGGTGGAGCTGTGTGGTGGGTGCAACTGTGGAGCTATGTGGTGGGTGCATCGGTGGAGCTGTGTGGTGGGTGCATCTGTGGAGCTGTGTGGTGGGTGCCTCGGTGGAGCTGTATGGTGGGTGCCTCGGTGGAGCTGTGTGGTGGGTGCCTCAGTGGAGCTGTGTGGTGGGTGCATCGGTGGAGCTGTGTCGGTGGAGCTGGGTGCATCGGTGGAGCTGTGTTGGTGGAGCTGTGTGGTGGTTGCATCAGTAGATCTGTGAGGTGGGTGCATCGGTGGAGCTCTGTGGTGGGTGCATCAGTGGAGCTGTGTGGTGGGTGCATTGGTGGAGCTGTGTGGTGGTCATATCGGTGGAGCTGTGTGGTTGGTGCATTGGTGGAGCTGTGTGGTGGGTACATCGGTTGAGCTGTGTGGTGGGGGCATCAGTGGAGATGGGTAGTGGGTGCATCGGTGGAGCTGTGTGGTGGTTGCATCGGTGGAGCTGTGTGGTGGGTGCATCGGTGGAGCTGTGTGGTGGGTGCCTCGGTCGAGCTTTGTGGTGGGTGCATCGGTGGAGCTGTGCGGTGGGTGCATCGATGGAGCTGTGTGGTGGGTGCATGGGTGGAGCTGTGTGGTGGGGGCATAGGTGGAGCTGGGTGGTGGGTGCATTGGTGGAGCTGTGTGGTGGGTGAATCGGTGGAGCTGTGTGGTGGGTGTATCAGTGGAGCTGTGTGGTGGTTGCATCGATGGAGCTGTGTGGTGGGTGCATCGGTGGAGCTGTGTGGTGGGTGCATCGGTGGAGCTGTATGGTGGGTGCCTCGGTGGAGCTGTGTGGTGGGTGCATCGGTGGAGCTCTGAGGTGGGTGCATCAGTGGAGCTGTGTCTGTTGAGCTGTGTGGTGGGGGCATTGGTGGAGCTGGGTGGTGGGTGCATCGGTGGAGCTGTGTTGGTGGAGCTGTGTGGTGGTTGCATCAGTGGAGCTGTGTGGTGGGTGCATCGGTGGAGCTGTGTGGTGGGTGCATCGGTTGAGTTGTGTGGTGGGTGCATCGGTGGAGCTGTGTTGTGGGTGCCTTGGTCGTGCTGTGTGGTGGGTGCAGCGCCAGAGCTGTGTGGTGGGTGCATTGGCAGAGCTGTGTGGTGGGTGCATCGGCGGAGCTGTGTGGTGGGTGCATCGGCGGAGCTGTGTGGTGGGTGCATCGGCGGAGCTGTGTGGTGGGTGCTTCGGTGGAGCTGTGTGGTGGGTGCAACTGTGGAGCTGTGTGGTGGGTGCATCAATGGAGTTGTGTGGTGGGGTCCTCTGTGGAGCTGTGTGGTGGGGGCATTGTTGGAGCTGGGTGGTGGGTGCATCGGTGGAGCTGTGTAGTGGGTGTATCGGTGGAGCTGTGTGGTAAATGCATCGGTGGAGCTCTGTGGTGGGTGCATCGGTGGAGCTGTATGGTGGGC